>NW_027106026.1:44579-48644 GCF_000696795.3 Halyomorpha halys | reverse complement strand
TAAATTTACAACCTTGAAAAAAAAATAGTTTAGATTAACAAGATGTAAGACAAATGAATATCGCTAAGGGTCCCTAGCTTATATTGCAATTACTAAACGAATAATTTAAATATTTATTGTTTTGAGTGAATATGAAAAATTAATTAAGTTCAGAATTAAATGAGAAAAAAAAGATATCACTCAGTGTCAACCTGACAGCCTGATGTTCCAAGTAGAGCACAAAAGACCATTTAACCGTAAGTCGTTAAGAGTCGAGTGAGTTTGCCACAGTTGGCTTTAGTGGGGTCCGATGTTGGCCAGGACAGAGAAACCTTGTTAACAAATGTTTCGTACTCGAGTTTAAACCCGACCACAGTGTCATTTCAAAACTTTCGCCTCTTTATACAGACTGGATTTTATTCGTCCTCTGAAAATAATGTATGTACTCATGGGGTGTGAAAGAAACTTTCATATAGAGGTGGGTATTAGCAACGCCACTGGATAACTGAGAAGTAGAACTATCACAAAACTGATATTGTTAGACTAAAAGGAATTCAAAACTCGATTCGTATTTTAATTTTAATTACTTTAAATATTTGTATTGAAAATGACACATGTTTAAGATGGAATTATATACAATACACATCATTAAAGATAATGTTTGTATTTGTTTATTGTTTATTTGTTTATCTAATACAAGATCGGCCTGGGCCCTGTTTTATAATGAAAGCTAATAGTATTAGTTCATAGTACAAGTGAAGAAACTAGTGTGGTAATAATATTAATACTTATTTTTTTCATGATAGAGATGACTATTAGCAATATTACAGGAATTAAAAAATACTAAAGTACAAGTTACTATTGTACAAGTCTGTGTAATTGGATTAAGATAAATCTACAAGACTAATAGTATTAGTTTGTACGTTATTATGAAACAGGACCCTGGTGGGCCTTACATGGTTAACGTAAGAGGTACATTTTTTTTTTTTTTTAACAATTAATTATGGTGAGGGGGTAATAGTCTCATAAAAAGGAAACCCTTAACTATAAACAATCTTATAAATAAAATAAAATATTAAGATAAAACAATAATTCTTAATAAAAAAAATTTACATTTATGAATTTAACAAAATAAATAATTGATAATATTAATAAATAAATATATGCAAACATATATTATAAACAAAATAAATAACTTCAAATGGAAAAAAAATGAATGTGAATTTAAGAAAATGGTGAAGGGAAAAAACAAATTAAGATAATATAAAATTTTAGAGTGACAATAACAAAACTGATAAATACAGAATTTATAACAGGATGTCCTGTAGCAGCCTGGGCTTCAGTCTTCGGGTTGTGGTTGGGTTCCCAAGTTGTAGCTCACTGCTCCTTTAACTTTTGGAAACTGAGAGTGGAACTTGGTGAACCTTTTTTGAATGCAATCCTATATTTTCCCGGTGTAATTGGCTGTATAATTTTTGTACATTAATACATTTTCAAATTAACAGTTATAACTTTACTTGTTGAGAATTATATCATCAATAATGCTAATGTTTTTAGATCTTATAATTTTGGATAGATCCTTTTAGGATCTCCTTCAATATAATTTTTTTCTAGCTTAAGCATTGTTTAGTTTCGTATATTCCTCTCATTTTTCAATTCTATTTTGTTATACAAACCCGAACCATCTTTCATCCGCTAATTACACGTTCTGAAATTATTTAATTTAAAAAAAATCAATAAAACTTTATTTTGGAATAACTCAACTTATTCCTCTTACACTAATAATATTATAATTCAACTACAATTTCCTTAATTACATATGTTAAGCTTGGGAAAATAAAGTAACTCATTAAAAAAAGTCTAGATTTTGGGTAATTATTTTATTTCAGGAAGAAATATAGTAACGATTGTATTCTTATGAATAAAGCTTAAAAATGCATCATCAATAAAAAGCATAAATTTATACTCCCTCCCAACAGAATTACGAAATAAAAAGCTTACAGATTTTACTCAATATAAGCACTTTATGTAAATCAACTACCTCATAACAGTGGCGCCTTTGAAATAAAATTTTATTTTTTAAAAAATTTACATAAACATTTATATATATCTTATAACTAAGTTGAAATATCTTATCGCATCATTGCATAAGTCACATCATGTCTTAACCAATTAAAACGATATGTCATCTAAAATTAAAGTAGATTATATAGGACGAATAGAAGGTTATATAGGTTCCATAGAAGGTATAGGGGTACACAGAGAGTAGGTTGCTGTCTCCCGGGCCCGGGTTTGAATAAAAAACTAGTAAATCATTAATATCCTCTAGCTGTGAGTCAACCCAGTGGGTGTGACAGCTATATAGACCTACTTTAATGTGAGTACCCTTAATTAGGAAAAATACCTCTACGAGATCATAAACAAATCACAAGCACAATTTTTTTTTTTATGCATTACCTTTTTTATAGGACTGGAGTTGAAGAGCAGAAGACGGGTTGGTGGGAAAGAGCGGAAACAACTGTATTGGACTGCCTGGGAAAGCCATCTTTATGGTCTATTTAGTGTATAAAATGAATACTTGATATGATTCCTAGAAACTGTAAAACATGAGAAGGAATTGGACAGGATTCTTCAGTAGAAACACAAGAGATGTTTAATTGTATTAATAAATCATTAAGTGGAAGTGACTAATTAATGTTTTTCTTATAATAAAGTTCTAACAATATACTCCATACGAAATTACCATTAATAACCATTGGCTATTCGTGAAAGTTAAAATTTTTGTTTTCATACCCTTCATTAAAATAAAATTAGTACTTCATACATATATAATACATAAAATGTATTATATATCTTTCACAGAGTCTTCTCCCTTTGATTGCCTTGTGGCATTATAACACAGTTAAAATTATTAAAACATTGATTATAATTTTTCTATTGATACAGGTAGGCTAGGAGGAGAGGTTACGCATGTTGAATCGCCGATTCCATAAAAATTTTTTTAGCTATAAAAAGATGATAAATTTTAGATTCTTGAACGAGGGTTCTTACTAATGCGTTCTAGGAGCCAAGAAAAAAAATTATATAATCTTAGACATTTTCTGTATTACCCTATGCCGCCTTTGCTCTGTATGTATTTAATGGTTATTATATATATATCAATCGGTTGGTTTTTTTGTGTAAAAGACAGATTAAAGATTTTTTATTGCAATAATGAGTTCAAGTGTAAACAATATTACAAAAATCAAAAGTCGCTTCTTGTAAAATAGATCAAAAAGATTTTTTTAGGAAAAATCAAGTCGGATTCGTTTTTTAGCGTCTCTTGAAACCCTTAACTACGATTTTTCATATAAATCAAAAATATTTGGACTTGATTTTTGAGGAACATTTTTTTCTTCCAAAGTCCTTCGTTCTGGAAATAAATTCATAACTCTTCACAATGTAATCCAAATCCAACGTAACTACAACTGTTAGAAAGCTGAACTTCCGCTATTTCAACCTATGTGGACTATTCAACTATTGTATTTTGTGCTCTTTTAGGGAATCAAAAGCAGTTTCAAATTAAGAAAATTTTCTTGCGTTTCGATTTATATCTCGAGTTCTAATTATTTTATGGACGTATAGCTCGTATCATTTAGACGGCCTGAAACTTTACCTATGTTTCTTGCAAATTGGTCTTATCGCCCTTAGTTTATTGCAATTTTTATGATTTAAAAAAATGGGAGCCACCTATAAGGCAAAATTGTGAGCAAAAATGTTTACTTTTTATTTACTGTGAAAATTTGTATCCAGGGGTTATTGAGTAACAAAAACAAATATCAACTTTATTTCTCCATAAAAACAATTTTGTCCCTCTTAGCTAGTTTTTTTCGGTCTAAATTATTTTATTACTGTGCTGTTATTAAGGCATTATGAGATTATAATAAACCAATTGATTTCTTTTGGGACGAAGAATAACAAAAAAATATAATCAATTGTATTATATCACAAAAACCAAAAATCACTTTCTATATAGTAGACCGGAATAACTTTCGATTTTATATAAGTGTATGGGATTTCTATAGTTAACCCATTTATTAAATATTA
>NW_027106026.1:43285-43534 GCF_000696795.3 Halyomorpha halys | reverse complement strand
TTTTTTTTGACTCCTGAGTTCTGACTCATCATAACTTATATATATATGTAAGTTTTGGTGGGACAAGGCCTCTATACAACCTTAATCCTAACTCCTTATGTAAATAAGCACTGATTATGCATATAGGAACATTACAGAGAGAATAAAGGCAGTATCATTCTAGTAAGCGGGATTTATAATTCTGTCCCCTATTTTCCTTTCTTTTTTTTTTGTCTTTCAGTCCAAGTGCTCGTAAGTTTTATATATTTT
>NW_027106026.1:39764-43159 GCF_000696795.3 Halyomorpha halys | reverse complement strand
CTATATAATATAATAAATACGTGAAAAACTTATCTCGTCCACTTATCTGTATCACTTATCTCGTCTTCTTCAGAATATGCCGAAATTCTTTATAATTTACAGTGACGGATCAAAATCAGACCGATCATTAGCATCATCCTTTATAATTAATGACACCGTATAAAATTAAACTCCACAAACAATGCAACATATTCACTGCCAAACTTAATGCAATAGCAACAGCACTTCACCTCAGTTTGTCTTTGAACAACAAATATATAACAATAATTACAGACTCATTAAGTTCATTAAAAGTTTTAGATTGTATGTATCCAGAGCATCCGAATATTTCCAGCATCCATTTTTACTTATAAACTCTACACAATCTGAGTATATCATATCATCAGTTATGAGTATATCAATATCAGTTACATTTATATGGTTCCAAGTCATGTAGAAATCGCAGGGAATGAACCGATCACGCTGCAAGGGAAGCACTCGCGCTTCCGGGACAGGGTAAACCAATTTTAATTCCATTAGAAATGAGCAAACCCCACAAAAATCAAATCCAATATAAATGGCAATCTTTATGGAATGAAAGCCCAAAGAGTAAGCTAAAAATGAATAAAAAGAACGTCAAGCCCTGGGGTACCTCCAGCCGCAAATGCCGTAGAGAGGAGGTTGTACTGACCAGGCTGAGAATAGATCACATGAGGCTCACCCACTCTTATCCTATTTCAAAGGAAACGCCTCCGAACTGCCAGTATTGCAGCAACAATTTGACAATTAGCTATATTTTCCATCAATGACCATATTTCACATCACACCAAAGCTTAGGATTAAACCCGCATATTTCAAAAACCCTCATAGATGATGATAAAACAGTGAAATTGATATTTCAGTTTTTAAAATTAAAAGGTTTTCTGACATAACATCGGACCAACAAAAAAATTAAATAAGTAAAAATAAAATTATAAAAACAAATAAAATAAGATAAGAAATAAAATAAATGTAAGAAAAATTAAATCAGGTATAAATGGTGTTAATGACCAATGATGTTTTACGTCACTAATCAAAAACAAACAAACAATCCACATCAAAAGCTATAGATTCTTTTTTTTACTGATCAACAAAAAAAAATTAAAATTCACTCAAGTTTGTACCAATTTACTCAACCTATCATAAAACAATAGCTTTATGAGACTATCTGTACCTCCTGGATCCGTACGCGTTTTTAAAAATATAACCTTTTTATAAACTTCTTACATATTAATGGCAATCTGGATTCATTAGAAACTGGGACAATAGAATATTTTCTTTTTTAATTAAACTTTTGGCTAATGAGATTTTTTTATGACTATTTTTTTAACCTATACGTACAAAAAATATATATAAATAAATTTCCTTCAACATTTTTATTTTATTTAGAATCCGAAATAGAATATTGACTTGTACAATATAAATTAGTTAATCTTTTGTGTTACTTAGGATACACTATAAATATAAATACTAACAAATCCTGACACATATTGTCTGATATATTTTATTTGTATAAAATATAGTTCAAATATCTTTTTTTCTCCGTATACGTGTCTTGTACAACTAAAGATAAGGTAGCCATTTCAGGATAAAATAGATTTCGGGGACGGGTGTTGAAGAAAAAGTAGGTCCTTTCTTTATGAGAGCATTTTTCTCAATACTAGCATTTCCCTTTTCCCGTATTTCCCGAAGCGACATTTGTGGAGAAAACTGTTCCGGAACGGTGGCAAAAATATGGCCCGAGGGAGGTGGAGAAAGAAGTTGGCCGCCCGGGCCCTGGGGGACATATCAAGCCATCGATCAAGAGAAACCGCATTCTAAGCAGTCAGTCTCCTTTATTGGCAAACACATTAGTGAGAGAACAGCTTATCCAACCTTTATCCTTTCACAAGAACTTGCTTGCATCGCTTAAGATATTACCACTTATTTGTTGTTTCTGATTTCAATAAGAAGTGTAATACAAGCATTATATCTTAAGTTCTTACAAGACAAGTTATATCACTTTGTATGAACCAATATCTTTCAAAACGAAATTATAACGTATGTCCTACCATTATCTATTTATTTTTAGAACATTGTAATGCCAATACTTAAAAAAATATATAAATTCCTACCGAAGTTAGGAATCATCTATAATGATCATTTATGAAATGAATTACCTTTCCAAATCTTTAGAAAGAATAGTCCTATCACAAATATTTACTTTTATCGGAAAGTTGTAAGTATCCAACTCTCTATAATCTGGTTTCCAACCCGGTTTTTCCAATCAGTTTAGTTTTGTTAAAACTGCCAATAACATATGTACTGCTATGAACTAAATAAAGTTACGAAATTACTAGTACTTCTTGACTTCTCTCAACATCTTGATTCACTAAAGCATTCTACTCTTTAAACACATTAAAATTATTATCTCTTTTTTATATATTGACAATACTAGATTAAAAAGAGAATTTAGTTAAATTAAATGTATATCAGAAATCTTTAAAATAAGCTATTTTCAAAGTAAGAATTGTTTCAACTTTCACCATCACAATTACGGGACTCCGGCGGCAGTTCAAATAAAAGTATTTTCTCCCGAAGGGAAACTCGAGAGGTGTGACGGCACCGACCCAGTCATAGGCCCGGAGAATGCACAGAGTTAGCCGGCTTTTATTTAGTAAGACAGGTTTAGGTTTTTCCTATGGTAGGCACTAAAGAAATTTGGTGTAAACAGAGATGGTAAGAACATAAAAAGAAACTCTGATATATCAAAAGACTTCGGCTTGAGTTTTTTCTATAATAATATATCCCACCTAATTATCCTTCCAAAGATACAATCAGCCATTTTATTGATAAACGAGAGACATAATAGATATTAAATAATAACAGATATTAAAATTAAAAGAATAATAATGGCACCGACTATTCTCAATCAAAAGTATGGAAAATATATTCAATGACTAAGTATACACAAGTATACATCTTAGATACCACAGCAGGGGGGTCTGTGGGTATCAATAGAATTAGATAGATACATAATAGATTTAAGAACTATTATTGGTTAGATAATAAAAATTAATATATAACAAATGCGCCCCCCCCCCCAACCTGACCATTTCCGGCTTACAGGTTTATAAATATATATTTTATTTAACTTATTACTAAATATCCAAGGTTGTCAAATATTTATTGCTTTCCAGGGACATTATTCCAAAATAACGTATTTTTCTAACTATAAAAAAATTATTAAATAAGTACTTATTATTTTTTTATTATCTCTATAAAATAGTACTAGCTAAACTATTTATACTTAATGATCAAATTTTATACCTACTAATATATTATTTCGATATTTATACTAAATGTTCACATAATGTCTCGGAATATAAAATATCTAA
>NW_027106026.1:32350-39714 GCF_000696795.3 Halyomorpha halys | reverse complement strand
ATATATATATACGGAATTTTAAATTCCGACAATACATTTTTTGTTTCAGCCTCTTGAATAGCTCAATCCAACGTGCACTATCTCCAGTGACCCGTTGAGGAGATTACTAAGTTAAGCCCTAATCTGGATTAAGTGATAAACCTCTGGAGGTTGTCCCATAACTGTTCAAAGCTGTTTTCAGTTAATTAATTCATGCATTTAAATAATGCAGAGCTTAAGTTCTGTGTTTTTAGTATGTAGCATACTTAGTACATTTTATAATTTCCGTGAATTTTCATGTGCTAAACCCATTAGAAAGTTGGTCACTTTTCAATTATTTCTAAAAAAAATTCTAAGGAAAATTAGACATAGTCAATAGTTTCTAATTCTATTACTTGGAAACATAAGATACTGTACTTGCACCGTAAACCGGGTTGATTTTGCCCTTCGGAATAACTTGGTAGTGTTTAAAAAAAAACTTTTTTTTAATTTACTTGCCACCTTGGAGTACGATGTGCTTGGTAAATCTTCCGACATATTGAGTTTTAAAACCCAACAGAATGGCTTTTAGTAGTGTAAACCTTTGTTTGTTATATCTCTCCGAACAAGATCAAAGATAAATTATATATAATTTTATTTAGGTATTAATACAAGATTATTTATTATATAAGTTTATTTAGGTATATAATAAGGATTGAGTATAGGTTGTTGAGTTAGTTTAATTCGTTTAAATAAATCTAGATAAACATTTTGTTTTCGCAACTAGATTTGTGGGATCTCCTTTTAATTACCTTTATCTAAAAGTACTGGAGAGCGTACTGGAGGGGTGAAGAATCCTAAAGACAGATCGCTAGACGAACTGCGAAGAGGGATACTGTGGATGAACTACTTCTCCATTCAGCATCACACGACACATTATAAGGCAAAAATAATTAACTTGTTGAATGATAGAGACATTAAAGTTTCATCTTTTCTAGCATCCAACACAATAATAGAAATCATATATCCTACAATTTTAGATATGGCGATCGTACAACGCTCAATTATTGTACTCCTAGTGGATATTCCACAACAAATAATGTATTTTTTTTTCATACTTATAAGATTATTCTATGTTTTTGAGGCAAGTTTATATTTTAGCTACATTAATTTAGTATCCTTCTTATTCTTAAAAGAGGAATAAGTGAACAGATAAAGAGGCCCAATGGGGTGAATTTTTCCCCTTATTATCAAGCATCCAGACTTATCTATATTTACTTTTTATCGACTTACTTTTGCACCCCAGACCAGAGTATCCAGTGTTCTCCTGCATATTTACTTGCTATCTGCATATCTGAAAATGGTGTGTAACCTTCCATCTCAGATGCACCCCTCCATTCTTCGCAATGTCATACCTACCATCTACCAAGCTAAGGTCTGTTCTGATCTCAAATCTTTTAAACTCAGATCTTTGTTTCAGTTCTCTACATCCTTCATCGTTAATCAAATGTTATCATTGATACTCATTGAAAATCCAACATAAAATATTCATTAACTCTATACCAATTTTTTAAAATAAATTTTCTTTAGGGAAGAACATTTAGTCAATACAAATACCTACAGGTGATGGCATCTATAGCCTTTAGAACTAGAAAAAAGTTAACTTTATCAACAGCTGTCATTTAAATTTTATTAAATATAAAAAAGCTTCTGATATCAACAGAAGAAAATAAATGAGCTGAACTCAGAATTTAATATAATATTATATTATCATAAGTGAGTAACTCAATACCAAAACCAAACAGAGGGGGTGCTGAAAGGATAAAATAAGAGGAAAATGAGGAGGAACAAGGAAAAAACCAAGTACGATCTCCAAAGGTCTTAACATAAAGCATCACTTAAATTAATTCTGCCTGCCTTAAGTCTTTTTTTATGAATAAATAACAATCAAAATAATGTTATATTCGTTACCTAATTATTTATCTTGCATTATAGTAATTTAATATTATTATTAAGCATAAATTAATTATGAAAGATGTTATGCTCCCATACAATTCAATGATGCTGAAAGAGGAGACGTTTGTTATAATCGTTTTATAAAATTCCTATCCATAATTGGCTATCAAAAGCTATACAGAACTAAAAATAATAAGATAACAGTTAATCATGAAACAAACGCCAGAACATTAGGAAGACACTCAGTAGATATAATAAATAGGATTAAAATATAATAATGATAGGGGTAAGTTTATTGATAACAATTGTAATTAATATAGAAAATGAGAATTGATAAATAATAGTTATATAACATAACTAGGAACGGAGAATGGTTAACATTAATTGATGAAAAGAAATTTTCAGAGAGAATGGAAGAAAAGCACAAAGTAAAACAGAGGTAAATAGTTTAAATAGAAACTAAAAATCTCTTATTATTGCTAAAAGACTAGTTTTTGGTCAAACTCTAACCAAATTCTTAGCAACAAATGTTTAAAAAAAAAATGAAACAGTGAAACGCATTTTAAATGATTATAAAAACCTAAAAAAATATACAATAAAGATGTTACTAAAAAAAAAAAAAAATGAGTAATCTATTTGACAAGTATGTGAGGGGTTTTAAGTCAAAAATACTTTATAAAAGATCAACGATGAAAAGGAAATAAAAAAATATTGTTCTGTAATTATTTTCTGTTTAGCTCTGTGTGAGGGTATCCTAGCTCAACTGCTATGCAGGGATCATCTTTTGATCGGAATAAGTGAACGGAATATCTTCGATTAATATTATAACATCAGAATAATCATTAAAATTCATATTATCATAATTATTTTTGTTAATACCAACAGCTCCTTGAACATGAGCCTTACTGAATGAAGGAGTATTATATTACGTTAGGAAGTAGCCACTTCGTAACGCCTATCCCTTTGCGACAAACCTCTCCAGCAGCGGAAATCAGATTTATCGCTGGTCGATCCGGGCACAAACTATTTGCAGTTTGTCATTACCCGGAAAGCTTCTCATGGCTAAGAAGAGAAAAATCTATTTCAATTTAGTTACTTTTAACGACTAATTTAATTATATAAACAGATATTGTGTTCAAATTAGAACTTCATTCGGCTATTTAATTTAATTTAACTTAAATTAAAAATACAATATGCATTTGACTATTCTTTTTATTGGTAAATTTATAAGTAATAAATAAATAGACCATTACAGACGAAAAAATTATTCTTGAGAATTAACAAATTTATATTTTTTAGTATGTATTATTATATAAAATTAGAACTACCAACAAAATTGTGCCTACCAATCTCATGACTTTTTTCATATTTCTATTAAAATTATCGGCCCTGGGCTTCAGACCCGCAACACACAAAAACTTTAATTCATTTATCAATGCGAGTTCCGGAATGCTATTAGAGATATTTCAGTGTTTTTCTACTATACCCCAGCCAGCTATCCTCTCTGGTTAAGTCATTTCTAAAAACCCCCCATTCACCTCAAAAATCCGTAATTTATATTGAATTTTGTAACAGTCTCCTCACACTGAATTAATCATCTATGCCTGAATGTTTAGTTCAGTTGTCTTATTTTTCTCTGCTAAGAATCTATCAAACATGCAAAATTTATAAATCTGTTTCATCAGACTGAATGAGTACGGCACCAAAACAATTTATATATTTTTTTAAAAATATGTTTTTTTAGCCCATGAAGTATTTTTCACCTGGTTTTCTTGTTCACTTGAAATAGAACAGCGAAAGAGAGTCAACAGATATGATCGATTAAAAACACAAACATGACCCGAAACTGTAGTAATGTAAAAAGAAATACATTATTTCCACTTTATATATAATATATAGATAGCTTTGCATTAAATAGTTTTTATTTCGCTAAATATAAAAACGCTCCAACTTATCAAACACTGGTTTATAAGTAGTTATTTATAACAGCTGTTGATAATAAATATAAATAGTTAATTTAAATAACATCATTGTTAAAGACTTAGGGGAAAGTCGGGGCATCGGACAGTGGGTAGCTTTGAAATTATTATGTAACAAACAAATGTTCTACCTCTAAAGTATAAACAAATGAATTAACTATTTTTGTTTTCTTTTGGCTACACCCCTGACCAGTTTCTTCATAATTTGAAATAATACGGTCAACTATTTATATTTATAATAAACAAATGAGGCTCAGTTGTGGCGTTTATCCAGAATAAATAACACGTTATTGTATTTTTTACTATCATCAAAAAATTTTCTTGAATTCTATCAAACTTTCTTGGAGGTTATTAAGTTGAAGAAGTAAGAATATGTATTTTGTATACCTTTATAAAACTCTCCAATAAAAATTATCACAAAAAGAAAAATGTGGAATTTCAAAAATAAAGGATCTACAATTATTAAATAAAGTTATTACAAAGATAAAGTTATTAAAAACAACATTTGTGTAGAAAAAGTTGTAGAAGACTGGATCCAATGTCATGAATGCAATGATTGGGTCAATGAAGATAGTAGTTACATTGACATTTCAAGTCAATACTGCAATTGCGATATTTGCAAGGCCGAAAAAATTTGTATCACTATTAATAATATTTGTGAACGTACCCAAATGTATGAGTCGGGCCATCTCCTGTATTGTCGGAAATTCTGTACTAAAGTTTGTTTATTATTTTTTTATTTTAAAAACATATATGGTTAATAATTTTAAGCAGTATGACTGAAGAAGTTCCTAAGTTTGCCTCAGGGAGGAAAATATATAGAGAAATGTTTGATTGTAATTTTTTATTTAAACTGACTAAATGTGTCCGTTGAAATCCAACTTTCTTCTATTTTCTAACTTTCTATAGAAGTCAAATTACAACATTTCACTCACATTACAATGACCCATCACTAATAGTCATTATATTAGGTTTAGTGGAAAGTCATAGCGGTGTATTTTCCCCCTCTTCCTTAATAATCATCCTAATAAAGAAAATATATATTGGTACTGATACTTGGTAGTTTGTATACTTGCATTTATGAACTAATACTATCGCTTCACTCATTGAGTTCAAAACCAGAATTCTCCGGAACACTAGGGTTCCGCGAGCCTCTTCTAGGGGTTCGGCGACAGTTAAGGAATGGGTTATTCTATGTCAACTCAGCACAGTTTTGAACTATAGCATCTCAGATTTTCCTCAACTTTGCATAGGTTTTGTGCGAGTATTCTAATCTTTTGCAGAAAAGACAGTATTTAATAATCAATATATATTAATGTAGGAGTTCCGCCATTTACTTGTTTTTTCGAAAAAGATTCCGCCATTTTCCTGAAATTATCAAAAGGGTTCCATTTTTCCATTAATTAAGATCAGCATAATAAAAAATGTAATATGTCCTCGCAAACTCAAAGCAGCTTAGGAAGATTAAATATCTCATTTTACATTGTAAAATTTGACATTATTAAAGGACAAAAAAAAATCACATGGCATATTTTAAATAACTTCAATACTAATAATTTTTCTCTTTTTGCCAGTTATGTATAATTTTTAAGTACGAAATACAAACAATTTTCAATTCTAACATCTATTTGAAAATAAATACCTGATTTTATCTTTTATAGGAGCTACGAATGAATTTCAGATCACTGAGAAAGATTTTTAGTAATAAAACTTGAGTTGTTTTTGCAAGCACTTGAATGAATGCCCAAAAGTAATGCTCGGTTGAACTTTTCGTTTATTGCTTCTTCAAATCTACAGTTTTTCTTTGAGATTCTTTCAACACTGAATAAAGGAAGGTCTACTTCACGAAATTGAAGGAATAACAAATGGAGAGGCCTTTCATCTCTAAAACAATCGTTTACTGTTAAGTCTTAAAAGGTGTTACTGGCGTTAATTAATTGAGTATCGATCCAAATTGCAGTGAGAATTTAAGTTCTGTTTATTGCAGGCCAGCCTGCGCAATCTGTATAATATATTCCCATGCTACGGTAGGAGGCACTTATTTTGTGATCTTACTTTTTTTGATTTTGTAATATTAAATTATGTCTTATATTTATAGACGATGGTAATAGATCATTACTCATCCACACTATATTTACAAATATTTAAATTAAATATTAACAAAGTAAGAAATAGAATAAAAAACAAAATTAAACATTAACTTTAAAGTAAAACAAAATCTTGAACAAAATCATTACTAATTATATTCAGCCTAGAGAACTCCAAATCTTGCTCTCCCCCCTCCCTTATGGAGGTCCCGGCGCTTCTCTCTCAACTACGTCACAGGTATAGAGTGATCTAATGTTTATTGTTCGTGTACTCAAAAAATGCCATGATATATTTTAAAATGCTTGTAGAGAAATTCTAAGAAATAAGAAAAGTGGATTTTAAGACCTTTAAAGACATTATAGTTCATTTCAAAATTAAGATTATAAATAATTGAAAGAATATTGTTTTGAAAATTATATTGTTTAATGTTTTGGGTTTACGAGTTATTACAGTTTAAGTGACGCTCCAGAGAACACATTGAAAATATAATATAGCAAATAAGGCTTAGCATTGAAATTAAGTAACCGCATGTTCTTCTTAAACAACTCATGAAGTGACTGATTAAGGAGGCAAATTTTCGACTGACAGTTCATTAAATAGCTCTACAGATGGAAAGGAAACCCGATAATTTTCTTGGATTAGTATCGCGGTCTTCTTACTCATTCTAAAACAAATCAAACTAAGATGGCTTAATTTCGCCCCCGGAAGCTAAAAGGAACACGATATTGCAGGAGCGTCTTGTTATACTGCTATGGCTCTGGAATATTAAGAGGTGGTCCCTAGAACAAGAGCTTTTGTAATTGGGACAACCCTGGCCCGTTTGAGGCTGAAATGTAATCATTTCCTCTCTTATCTGCTTAAAGCTGTATTCCGCCCAACTAGGCTCTTTTAATGAACACTGCTTGTGTTTCGTCTTGGCAGGATTAATAGTTCCCCGAAACATCCACTCAGGGCAAAACAGTCCAGATTTTAGAAGAAATTAAATTCGACAATAAAATATAAATGTCAGGATAACAAATTTTTACATCTAAATTATACAGAATATTAACCGAACCCGCAATAACTGTTAACTGGTATAACATTTTCCTACACTTTAAAAATGTGGAAAAAAGGACTTCGACAGAGGTATAATTTTTCACTGTCTATGTGTTTTTAATTATTTAAATAGATCCAATTTTTGTAAATAGACACATTACAAAAAAAAATTAATAGTAAGTTTCTTCTTGTTGAGCATAAATCATTGTAAATAACAAACTTTTTAGTGTTGTAATAGTTTTTATTTTTAATTTACAATATTTTATGAGCGAGTTCCTCATGTACATGTAGAATATAATAGAAAATAAATTTAGATTTATTTTTTATTAATATAGTTGTTTGAGAGTG
>NW_027106026.1:14646-27490 GCF_000696795.3 Halyomorpha halys | reverse complement strand
AATAAAGTTGAGAGAAAAGAGATCAAAATTGTTTTAAAAAGAATAGAAAATAAACTTCATTCCAAATCAAAGTTTTTTCTTCTACAGTGGCTCGAACATCACTATTTTTGATTAATGCTTATGTGGCGTTTCAGCTATTCGCTTCCCTCATAAATATCGATTTGGGGCCTTGATTTCTATAAAACGCTTACATAGGACCACTGTAAAGTAACTAGAAATTCTGAGGAATCAACCATAAATAGATAGAACTTATCATATTATTTTAAGGATGGCCTCTTTAAATATGGGAAGAAGGGTAATAATTACTTAATTTTACCGTTAAGACATTTTTCTGATTCAATTATATAAAAAATATTCTATGGTAGATGACTTCACTATCTGAATAAATAACTAGCTGAGTTTCCAACTTTCAGCGGTGCTTTGTGAACATAAATTTTAGAGAATAAAAGAAAACTGTCATCCATTGGCTTAAGAAAAAAAGTGAACTACGTAACTTATTTAAATAGTGATGCATTGAATTGAGAATCTTCGGAAGATATATTTCAATATATTAAATAAATAAAATTTAAACTGATACTATTCAGATAAGTAACAATATATGAAGTAGATGAATGGAAATGGAGTCAGGTGGGATTCCACAGACCTCGAAAAAAAATTGTTCTTTAAAAAAAAGTCTATCTATTCAAACTTAATTATTAACCATTTTAGTATTTTCCTCTTTCTCTCCCACATTAAATACTTAGAGAAAGTCTTTTCCTCAAAAAAAAAAAGAAATATAAAAAAAACCTTTGTTGATATTTCAAATATCGTTATTTCATAAATCAACGTTCATTCTATATTTATGAAATAATGGTTCCTACCGTTATAGTATTCGTTATATTACGTCGAAAAGGTCCAAAATGGTGTGTATCAAAATTAGTGTGAACTTTTATTAAAGAGAAATATCTTAGCCGACACATTCGATTCAGGTTCCTTACTTAATTTATTGGTAGTGTTTATTTTATTTATTTATTTATTTTTTTGTGAAATCACTGTTTTCCTTAAACGGTCACGTATGACCTTCTTCTACTCACGTCTTCAATCGTCTTAATAATAACCTCATACCGAGGAAAGTGTCCAGTCTGCTCGTTCAAGTACTTTTGACTTCGCACATGTTGATTATACAAACTTTTTAATAAATATAATTGTATAAAAACATTTATATATATTTATATGTATCTGTTTGCCAATAAAGGCTCTATTTTCAAAGGTTCGATTCATAACAGTATTCATTACGTACATATCTGAGGAAAAGGACTGGTGTGTCAAACCACCTGGAATGTCAGTCAATTTTTCATCTTTTTTATAATTTTTTATCTTTTATATTGATATTTATATGATTAAAAACCAAGTCAAAGACAAATATTAAAATCTGCCACATTTAAGGCCAATAGATAATATCAATCTGTGTTAACATTCATAGTATATCTACAACAAAAAAATACAAATTAAATCATTAACAAAAAAAACGAAAATTAAAAGTAAATTATAAACTAGTAAAAGTAAAAAAATAAATAAATCGTATTACTTTATATTTAAATGCTGCCTGTGAAACTCCACCCAAGTTTAACTTCCATTTTAGGAGAGCAAAGTAGAACACCAGGGACCTGTTTCATAATAGAGAACAGCCTAATTCTTTTTGTCTTGTTGTTTGTACTTTGTACAATTTCACTCACTTTTTTTTTTCTTAAAATTATTAGTATTATAAACATATCGCATTTGTGATTGTCCTTTGTAGTTTTTTCACTTGTATTTATGGACTAATCCTATTTATTAGCTTTTATGGTGTAACATGTCCTTGAAGATTCTTGAGCTTTCCTCTCTATCACGTAACTGGTATTGAATACATGCTGAGACCGACTGTGAGTAAGGAAGATCAGTCTAAAAGAGTTATCTATCATGTACAGAAAAAAATTGTAATTATCATTTATTCATTAAAAAAAAATTAGAAAATAACGAGGCCAATTACAATGAAAAACAGGGTGTCAATTGAATGAAAAATAGTTTTAGAGGTTAATATTAGACGTTTGCCTCTTTTTTTTCAATAAAATCTTTTGTATATGTTATTATAATAATTTTATACTTCTTTTGTATTTTTTTAATTTATTGCCTTTCCCGTATCAGCGCCTCAAATGCAAGAAACCAGAAGTTTACAATTGAATAACAAATAATTTTAATTAACAATATATGTTATCTTCGGACTATATATGGGTGTAAAATAATTAATAAAGCCATAATTGGCCACTTCATTGCCTCGTGATTTATCATTATCTCCATTGTATTCGGGAAATTTATTATGAATAAATAATTCAAGTGAGCTCTGACCTGAAAAGCTTCGTACCTAAGTTAATTAATTAAACTAGCATCGCTTCATTGTACGAATTATTCCCACATTGGATATTTCTCCATATATTATATGGTTTTTTATGAAATAATGGTTCCTACCGTTATAGTATTCGTTATATTACATCGAAAAGGTCCAAAAATGTGTTCTTTTCAATTAGTGTGAACTTTTCTTAAAGAGAAATATCTTAGCCGACACATTCGATTCAGGTTCCTTACTTAATTTATTAGTAGTGTTTATTTTATTTTTTTTTTTTTTTTTGTGAAATCACTGTTTTCCTTAAACGGTCACGTATGACCTTCTACTCACGTCTTCAATCGTCTTAATAATAACCTCATACCGAGGAAAGTGTCCATATAATATATACACCCTAACTTGCGATAAAGAAAATAAAACTTCGACTATATTTAGCATTAAAGAACCCTAGAAAGTTCTATAAACTGAAATAACCTTCCTATTCGATATTTCAGAATTATGGAAATGAAAGTTGATAAATTCTGTAGGTGCTGGAACACTAAAACCGATAACTAGCGATCGATATTCAGTAATTATTTATTCACAGCCCGGCTCGTAAAGTTATCCCTTAGGCTTCGAACCTCAAGTACTCCAATATATCTCAACTGCTTTCATCAATATCGGATAACCGGTTAGTCGTGATATTGAAGATATTTAAATTATGGACACACAATTGGATGAGTTTCTTTTCCATTAAATATACTTATTACTTAATCATATACTTAACTATATACTTAATCATACATAATCTCACAGACTTTTCGAAAAATCTTAGCTATTTAGAAACTTTTTTACATTTTTTTTTTAAATTCTCCTTGCTCAACTCAGATAAATCTCAATAATTAATCAGCTAATTGTCTCTTAATTAACCTAAGTGGGTAGTTTCCTTACTTTCTATTCTTCTGTGAAAATGATTTTCTAGACATTATCCTCTTCTCTGCGAATAGGTATGTACTTATTTTTCAAGTTTTATGATTTATCGCTTAAACATAAAATCTACAAGAAATATAAGTGTATCCAGAAAGGGGTTTTTCACATAGTAAGCTAGAGTGATTGACGGAATTGATACTATGATGAATAGATTGTAATGAAGTTTGTGTAAAATATCACAGAAACTTCCAACTTTCTTACAAATTTGGACTAGATCGGATAAGACGTTTTAGAAGGAAAATACGCTTGCACATACACAATGGAATTGTTCTTCCAAGCAGGCCTACAACCTAATGAAAAAACCCACATAGAAGAGTTTGCGTCTTTTCGAACACAGAGTTGATTCACGAAATTGAAACTCGGGTTAGAGATTTTGGAAATGAAGTTCATAACAGTTGTAAAAGGCAACTGTAAAGGCATCAGAATTAATAATATTTAAATGTTGCTATGAATTTAAACATCATGAAACTTCTTGGGTAAAATATCTCTATCTACACATCATAATCAAGAGTCGTATAAATAATAATACCTATTCCAAATTTTATTTCTAAACTTCGAGCTAATTTCGAAAACAAGCAGAATTATGGTGTTTTTTTTTTATTATTGCTATTCGATGGAATTCAATGAATCCGATAATTAGAAGATGATTCAATCTACTAATTACCTCGCTTATATCCGTCATGAAAAGACGACTGTACCAATCAAACTGATAATTAAAAAAAATTGGGTCAAGTACGATCTAGTTATTGATGTTATTTCTATAAAATAAATTGATATAAGAGGATGAAGGTGTTATTTAACAAATATATAAATCAGAAAAAAGATAGATTTAATGATTTTTTTTATTCTTATTTTATTGTAAAATATAATTTTCAAAAACTTCTGAAAACTACCACTCATGAAGTTTTGGAACATTAAACAAGGTGCTGTGTAGAAAGGCGCGTTCTAAATTATACTCTTGCGAGAGAAACCTCAATTTTTCCTCAAATGACACATAACCCCTTTCTCCATTCACGTCTTAAATTACCAGTAATATAAAAACATCATGTAACGATGTATTTATTTCACCACTTAAATACTTTCTGTGGTCAGATAGCAAAAAGTTATTTTTTCGTTATAACAAGGATATTAATTTAAAATTATATTATGTATTATTATATTATATATGAGTGGTTGTATACAAGTAGCTTTGACTTCAATTGAAGAAATGAAGTATTCATGAAGGGCATGAATTCACTGGATGAGTTTTACAGGAGCTAGCCGTAAATCCTCGCAGGATGGAAACTTTACTCCGTAGGGTACTTATTAAGGGGAATGCAAGTCCTACAGGACCTGCACCCAGGTTATTTCCTTTGGAGATAAAGGTATAGGATAAAGGAGGTATCCAGAGAAGATAGACTTGAAGTAAAACTCCAATATACATGTTCGAAAATACCACTAGAAAGTACTGATACACTATGGATATAGTTAATCACGGCCTCCTAAGAAATTGAAATCCCTGAAGGGGTTTTACAATTTTGCCCTGAATCAGTTCTCTGGGCTAATAAACGCTATCGAGAGATCAAGCAAGAGAATGCTTTTCGTGGATCAGAAGATTCTATTCAAATATTTAATAGTATCTGAACTTCACACGATTTGACATGATTTGTACATGAACGAAATCAAAGCATATACAAGAAATATCCTTGCCTGATGAATGTAGAAGTTCAAATGTTAGTAAGTTGCGTCATGTCGGCCTACAACGGTCATACGGCGGCTAGAGCGGTGACCCGTGACCGGTCAGAGCTGAGGCGCTACAACGATTTCCTAGTATACCAGTTTGTGGATTTTATATACATTTTATAATTTGCTACCACCGTTTTCTCAAAACCTTTTCTAAAGAAAAAGTGATTTATAAGATTTAGATATCTGAGCATTAAAAACATTTGAACTAAGACCAAACTTCAATGTGTTATTGCCTCTGAATGCAAGCGTTAAGTTGGACCTTTTAATTTATTAATTTTTTTTTTTTTTTACTTCAATGACACAAAAGTCAAACTAAAATGTAGTATATTACAATTCTTCGGCTGTATTTTAAGAACTAAAAATTATAAAATGAATTGAGCAAGAAATGTCGTTCTTTTTCATCGAACGAATAAAACAATTTATTTTCTTATATATATATTTTTAATGTTTCTTTTCTTCGATGATTACAGTATTAAATTGCACCACAAAAAGATCCCCATTTATTTATAATGAACTTTATAATGTAGAAACGTAAAACGAAAAATTCTAAAATAGCTGCTTTTTCATTTATTTATGGTAAAAAAAAAGACTCCATAAACCACTTTGACGTTGTCTCCGGACCCAAACGAATTACTTTCTGAAGTCCCAGATTTTGCAGCAATCCAGAACATGAATTAGATAAAATAACTTTTACAAGCAAAAGTTATCAATTTTGTAATCGTGAAAAATATCCAATAGTTTTTCTGAAGTATAATTCAAGAGCTCAGTAATAACATTAAAAAATACTATTGAGATAGTTTGGTTTTCATATAAATTAATTCAGAAATATTGTTTAAAAATAAAAATAAACTACGTTTTAGATTCAATACTTCCCCCTTTCCTCTTCCATTAAACTCAGAGTTATAAACCTTAGGATTTTTGTATTACAGCATCTACAAGTCACATTTAAAAATGTATAAAACGGAGTTCATTGTTTTTTTTTTTTATGTACGGATGTCTTTCTTTTCTCTCTAATCCTAACAAATCACTTTGAGAATATCTCTTTTAAGATCATTCTCATTTTCAAAATATTCTTTGAGGGTAACAGAAATTCCTATAATGTTTAAAAACAAAAATCGATACTGTGACCTCTACAACTGAATAATCAGTTAGAAATTTTAACAATCTAACTGAAATGAATTTAATAAACCAAGAAGGTCTTTCAAATATAAATAAGAAAAATGAGAAGAACTTGTTCAAGTATAGTTTTAGTAATTTATTAAATTTTTAAAATTGATTATGTCAATTGATAGTATTATGGATACTCATAATTGTTATGTAATTAGGAAAAACTGTAAACAGAATTAATTTCTTATGTAGGCATTTTGTACGCAATCATATGTTTTTTCTGATTGAATAGTCAAAAAGGTGGACATTTTTAAAAAGGTCACATTTTTTAAAGCTATTATATATTGAATAGTGAAAACAAATTAGCTCTTTACTTCCTAGAGAAAATCCCTGAAAAGTGGAGTGAAACTTAATAAATAGTTTTGTAGTATTTGATGATTTCTCTTTAATGACTTTTTTTTATGGCTTAAGTCCTCCATTGAGAACCTATGGACAACAAAATTAAAAATAAAGAACATCTACGTGAACATATGAAGATAATACTTCAAATTATTTAAACAATCGATAATCAAAACCTATTACTCAAGTCAAGGAGCACTGACTTGAATAAATAGTATTCTTATCAAGTTATTATACCTTACTTGGGAATTATTGAAAGAAAAAAAAGATAACTTATTACTTGGTTTATTGGTATATATATTGTAAAAGTTTTAATTTATTTGTCTTTCTTTTATAATTAGATTGATATTAATTCTAAATCAAATTGAAGTATTAATTTATATCATTCTTTGTTAAAATTCATAAATTAATGATTTTTTTTTTACACATTATTATAAATCCCACATGCAGATACAATGTCATAATATAAAAATTAGTATTATGAATTTGTTGAAGATGTAGTTAGAGATAAGTGGGGTTGAGCACACTCGAAAGTTGAGTGGCTATAGAGCACTTAGCTCCAGGGGCGGTTAGGGCTGAGGATGTTCTGGCCCCATTACTCTTGCAGATTCTCTTTTTTCTTTGTAGTAGTCCCTACCATATTTTAGCTTCTGAATCCAAGATTTCGTCTCCAAATAATGTACTAGTTTTGTTTTGTCGAGGTTTTTTATTCTTTTATTTTTTTCCTTGGCTTAGAACGGTTTCAAGACCCCAAAAGATTTTTGTTATTCTTTTTCAAATAATATCAAACAGAATTAGTTAAGAAAGTATTTTATTTAAACGCACAAACAAAAAATTTTAGACTTTTTAATAAAATAATTATGAAAGCTAAAAAAAACTTATCTCACTCCTGTATGTTATAAAATATTTACGCTAATCTTAACCAGTCGAAACACAGAATACGCTGAAGAAATTATCGGAGACTACCACTGTGGTTTCAGAGGAAATAGTTCAACTATTGATCAAATTTTTTCATTACGGCAAATCTTGCAAACAAAGTTGGAATACAACGGGGTAGTTCATTAGCTTTATATATATATATTTCCAAAAGGCTTACGATTCTATTGACAGCCATAAGCTATATAATATTCTTAATAAGTTACTAATCGTAATCATTACTATGAGAAATTCCAGGTCCGGTCGGGTTTAAAACAAGGTGATTCTTTATCACCTATCTTATTTTATTAGTCTAGCACTAGAATACGTCATTAAAAGTGTGATGAATACCGAAAAGGGTTTAACTTTGGGTGGTAAAATACCCGTGCTTGGGTATGCTTATGAATTGGAATTATCAGGTGAAGACAAAGAAACTATAGAACTAAATACATTTACGTTAATAAACTATAGTAAGGAACTAGCTCTTAAAATAAATACTGATAAAAAAATACATGGTTAGCAGTACAAACGCGAGCAATTTTTGTGATATAGGAGGAAATACGCTTGAACAGGTAGATAGGTTTACGTATTTATGTTCTACGGTAACTAAAAAAAAAAAAAAAAATGATGAAGAAATAAAAGCTAGGCGAGAAATTCTTGTTGTTTTTTTTCAATTTCGAAACTGCTTAGCCTGAAACTGTCCACACTTCTTTTATAATAGTTACTAAGTACAACACATAAAAATAACTTGCTCCCACTTCTTCATGGTAATCATTTAAATAAAGAATCGACCTACCTTAAGTGAATCGTGGTTCTTAATTACAAAGCACTTGAGAATTATATTCATTCACAGACGTGGACTATGGGATTCCTGCTTTACTTAACTATTTTGTTTCCCGATCCCGAGTCACTATTCAGAAATTTAATAGTGTGAAATCATGATCAGTGACCAGCTGTGAAAAATGTAAACAGTTTCGAGAAAAATCTCGCCACAAAACTCTTTTTAATAAAACTTTTATTATTAAACTACGAATGTGAAAAGTCGAAAATTTGTGTTATTGATTTTAATAGATCGAAAAAATCTATTTATAAAAATATTTTTGAAAAAAGTAATGCATTATAAATTTTTTACTAAAGAAAAAGAAATTGGATTGATGTTTATTTAATATTTTAGTAGAATAAACTGTGGTTTTGAAAATTTAAATTCATTTCTTAGGAATTTGGATACATTTTTTAACAAGTAGTTGAGAAAATACCAAGATAAAATTGATAAAAATTTTAACTAACAATAATGAGTTTTACGCACAGCAGGGAAAAAAGTGAAGTTGCCACCACTCTTTGACCTGTAAGCATTACACGCCATTCATTCTTCCCCAATATTTCCACAATCCCCAATTAGTTAAATCCTCTTTTGTAAAACCTCTTAATATAATCCTCCTTAAGGATTTAGATAGGAATGTTCTGTTCTTCCGTTTCCTGATCCTATCATCCTTTGAAAACATTATTTTCTGATTTCTGAAGTTCAGCTATCTGGATTAAATCTAATTGAAATGCATCACGATTCCCGACTCAGCGTTATTGTACGTACGACTCAGCTTTATTATAATTGTTCTTGTTAACGAGAACAGTTATTTTTTCTTTTTTATAGACTTCTAAAAAAAAATAAAATATGTACCAGAAAACGACCAATTTTATTATGGATTGTTGAATTTCTAAGACATAAATAAAGATGTCTTAGTAAATATACAGTATTCATTTTTATTTGTTTGATATTGAATTTATTTAATGAAATTTAAAACGTTTTATTCTGAATAAGGCGTAACTTTTTTCGTAAATTCATTACTAGTTAAATCTTGATAAAACCTTTAATATTTAAAACTGAGAAATCTATAAATAGTAAATAAACAATGAATTAGGATTCATTCAAAGAAAATAAGTTGCGTATTGTGCGTGAATTAGTTATTTGAGATAATATTATTTTTATTTAAATTAATTTTTGACTCAGGTTATTTACTTATTTATGTTATTATATTTCAAGGATAATTTTTCAAGCTTGTCAATTTCTTGAATTACTTATTCAGAGAGTTTCGGACATCTTTTTTTTTATCCATACCACAATCTAAATAATTTATCTTCAATTAGGATCTAGGATAAAGTGGTTATTTCAAAAACGTTTTTTTATTTTCAATTTTTTTTTTTTAAGTTATTAAATTGTTTAGCCTCTTTTTATAAGCATTTTTCGGGCAATTCATATTTGATAAACATGAGTTTCTGATAAACTGAAACATATAGCTTCTTAAAACGTGTTGGGGGATATTATTAGGGACACGTTGGAACGGGTAACACGATTCTTCTCAAGCTACATGGGATTAAATTGTTACGCTCCATGCACTCTATTTTCCAATCTCTTTTTATACATTCTCAGAAACCATTATAAAAGTTTTTGTCGTATGGAACAGAGCGGTAACTCGGCAGTTATGAACTTTTTAAGAGCCTCAAAAGTAATCTCATAACACGAAGTAGGTCATAGTTCAGCGGTGTAAAGTAGGAAACATGTGAAAAATCTAATATATTCTGATACAAAGAAAAAAAGTATGTTTGTTACAGATATTTTTTTATCTACTTCACTTGTTGGTTAGCATTGCCTATTCTTTGTTCAAACGCACTCGGAAACGTTTTATTATTTAAACTAATTTACAAAAGACAACAAGTCTGTCAAAAAGGTTGGTAATAATAATAATAATTATAGTTTTATTTCTTATGAAGCCAATCCCCCAAAAAATTAAGAGTTAGCCTGTACTATAAATATCTTACATACACATATTAGTATAATAGACATATTTGAACAAAATAAAAAATAAACAATCATTTATATGAATTAATAATACTCAATATTAAATTAATTACTACAAAATGCAAATAAATACTACACAAAATCGTTTGAGTTACGGCAATTCATCGCCATCTTCAGAACAATTTTTTAAATTTTCAAACTACTCCTTTCGTCAATCGAAGAATTTATATAATAAAAAATAACTATAGAAATCAAGCAGTTGTTTCAGCAAATATTTTCAGATTTAAAATAACGAAAAACACATTAAATGCTTTTAGTAGTTCTGCACTATCCACCATTTTTTTTTTAATATGACAAATTCTTCATCAGTAATGGACAAACTGTTAAACTTTAGTGTGACTAAGATTTTCTACAGGCCATTTAATATTCAACAATTCATTTCAAAACTTATCATCAAAAGAGGAATAAAATATGAAAGCAAAATCTGTTGTCTTAGCTCTCGGGTTTAAAGAAAATCACGATTTTTTCCGCTATTTCGAAGCAGAATGATGGTACATAAGCATTTGCTATACAGGCCAAACTAATACCAAATAAAAAAAATCGGCCCGTCCGTCCAAGAGGTAGTGGAGAAGGTGGTACAAACACACGTTTGTCTGTTAAAAAATCCATTTTTTATTTTGGAATCAGGGTTGTTTAAAACGGATAAATTTGTTGAAAACTGAGGGATTTGGTGAAAGAAGATTCCTAGTAAGAGGGCATTCGGAATATTAAAGTAATTATTTTGTGAATTTGAGATTTGAAAAGAACCACTTTTATAGCAGTTATATATTAGTTTAATTAATAAAAAACAGGATTTGAGTGAATCATAAAAACTCCATAATGGAATTTAATATTTGAAAATAGCAAAAATACGATCAAATTCTAAACATTCTAAAATTTTCTGAATCAATAATTCAGATTTCTGAGAAGTATTTAGAATTTATATTATTTCTTACTGCATGGGGAGTATTAAAGTTTATAGCTCTCTCTCAAAGAGATTTCTAAAAGAATCAAAGTAGTTATCTACAAAACCATCGTAAGGGCAGTATTTATGTGAGGTTGTAAAATATGGTCCATAACAAGAAACGTGGAACGTTTTTCTAAACTCCTGGGAGAGAAAAGTATTGAGAATGACATAAAGAAGAGTCTTGGAGAGTGGGATTTAGGAAGAAGAAGGAATGAGGAGCTAATGGAACTATTTTGGGGAACCCAACGTCGTGGCAGTAGTGAAAAAAAAGCTCGAATAAGATAGATAGGACATGTAGAGAGGATACCCAAGAAGATGGAAGAACCTGATGGAAAACGAAAAAGAGGACGTCCCCGGATCAGATCAGAGAGTTGGCTGTGGTGGAGAAAGCCAGGTTCATGTACGATTTATTTATTTTTTGGTTTATAAGTTTTATAATTTTTTCAAACTTCTATTGAAAAATAAAAAATAGGTGAATAGAAAGTATTGTTCTTAGAAATATTTTTTTTCTTAGCTACTAATCAAGGAAACTATCCCGTCTTGTGTAGTATTAAGAAGACAATGTATTTAATCAGTTATTTGAGTTCTCCATTTTTGTATTTTAATTGGAGCCTGGAACATATAAAACGAATATGTTTCATCGTTTCCATTCACCAAAAATATTATTTGTGCATTAATCACAGCAATATCTAGTATTAAAAATATGTTACATTAAACAGGTACTTAAAAAAGTAGTCGGATGGAGTTGTGGACATGATTCAACTATTATTTCAATACAATGTGATCTTGCATTTGACAGCAACGTGGCAGATGGCTAACTAGGTCTAGAACGACATCAAAGTTCAGGATTGAATGTCTGTTCAATCCTGAACTCTGATATCGTCGCAATTGTTCCTGTGGCATCTCTTAGATGACATGTGACTACAGCAGTGTTAAATTGTTCAATTTATTTTCGAAACACGCCACAAACATTTGTTCCTTTTCTACAATTTACCTTCAGATATTTAACTTAACCGAAAAAGTAGAAATATATAATTTTGAATTTATACCCTTTCTAAAGTAAATCATTCAATTAATTTGAGCACACTTATTATTTTATATCATCACTTGATATAATTCTACCCTTCATTTCCTCTATTACACGATCAAAAATTTGTATAAATTTATTATTTCGGTTTTTGTTTTTTTATTCATCACCTCTTTGCGTCTGGCTACATGTATATATATTTTTTAGTAACGTACCCAAACTTCATACTCAGACTTTCAAGCCCAATCCCTTTAACAACTAAATCTTAAATAACAAATTACATCAAATTATCGAATAACATTGTAATAGACGAGACAGAAGAATTGGTGATGGCAGCGCATGCGCGGGAGGTATCGGGCATAGAGGGAGAGAAAAATCATATGTTCTGTCGTCGGTTGTTTTTTAATGAATGGTCATTAATGAAAAGCTATTTTTTTGTTTGGTTTCTCTGTGAACTGAGTTATGTTTAAAAACTGTGTATTGAGAAGTAATCTTTCTCTCTCTGTGCCACGACCAGCTGAGTGCAAGTACTAAACCTTTGGT
>NW_027106026.1:13001-13431 GCF_000696795.3 Halyomorpha halys | reverse complement strand
GATCTAAGATTTACAGAGAAAGAGAGGAAATGTTATCGGTGTAATAAATCAGGGCACTTCGCTAAAGAGTGTCCTCTAAAAAGACCAGCGAGAGCACAAAGGGAGAGAGAGTTTATTCGATCTGATAATAGAGGTATTTGCTTTGTATGCGAATCGACGGAGCACTTTGCAAGAGGCTGCCCTAGACGTGCTACCTTAGCTATTAATACTTGCGAGGAGAATAAAAAAATGAATTCCCCAAACTTTCAGGGCGTGATGGGTGCCCCACCTTCATAAGCCCAGCCAAAGAAGGGGCGACTTACGTTATCCCTAACGTTGCCACAGTCAATAGTAATGGAATATTGCAAGACATTGAAATTAAGGGACAGCGCCTAGAATTGCTAGTAGATAGTGGTTCTGAAATTTCGATAATAAAAGAACCTATAGAGGG
>NW_027106026.1:9666-12951 GCF_000696795.3 Halyomorpha halys | reverse complement strand
GGACCTACCCCTTCGAGCTAGTATCACTAGATATAGCAGGTCCATTTGGTCCAAGCACAAAAGGAAACCAGTATCTCTTAACATTTATTGATAATTTCACGAGATATGCAGAGGTGCTGTTGGTGCCGTTAAAGCAACAAACGGCAAATGAAGTAGCAGAAGCATTTGTTAAAAAAAAGATTAATTAACCTTGCAATTTGAATACATTACAACATGAACAACCAAAAGCTCTAGACAGCAGATAATTGATTAAGTTATTAATTAATTAGCTTGTCAAGTTCCAATTCCCTTGCAATTTTCACAGGATGGCACAAAAATGTGGACTCCATTCCAAATCTAAATCCCTTCAAACGTTCACACAGATCTCCGAAATTTAATCCATGTTTCGATTCATATCCAGTCAAATATATATATAATCTTTAAATTCTATTATATATCTTTAAATTTTTCCCATTTTAAGTTCATCAAGAGGCATTCTTATTGCCAAATTACCAATTTTCACCATGTGATGTTCTGTTTCTCAATTCTTACATGGAAATTTTATTTATGCAAAACAGTTTAAATAATTTGATCATTTAAACACAATCTGGTACCTGTCAACTTGCGAGCAGATGAAATCACT
The DNA here is from genome assembly GCF_000696795.3 of Halyomorpha halys. NCBI lineage: Eukaryota > Metazoa > Arthropoda > Insecta > Hemiptera > Pentatomidae > Halyomorpha > Halyomorpha halys. Next base: position 12,329 of record NW_027106026.1, on the reverse strand, counting down.
ATCTGAATACATAACTAACTTTTTCAACTATGCGTTGTGAATATAAATTAGCAGAGAATAAAACGGCTTAACGACTTACTTTTTTTAGGTTGCATCATATTTAATTGTTTTTCCTTTTTCATTTTATTCTAGTTTTGTATGGAATATTTCATTATGATGAAATTAGTAATGATTTGTTATCTCTAAAATATGTACCTATCCTAATTTATATATATACTTTAGTATCGTCGGGCGCAAACAGAGGAAAAAAGGATACGAAATTTGATGCTTACATGGAACATCTAGAAAGTACGTTTGGTTTGGGGGATCACTTATTTAGGCGCGGGAGAGGGATGATGTATCCTAGATGCAGGAGGTCCTGATCATGCTTTATCTACTCTCAGTGGTAGGCACCTAAAAAATAAGATATCAAAGAGTCATCCGAGAAGAATAAGGTACTCTTTGTTTTGGATCGCCTGGTGAGAGGACGTCTCCTGAGGTGAAGAGAATCTTTTGTTGACCGTTAGAATTAGCATTTTGGGAAAGAAGTCAAAATGTTTTGTTTACAGCTAGTGAGTGTTTGTTTATGACATAGAAGACAAAGAAACTTCAATCATCAAAAGAAGATTATATAAATTGGTTAGTTTTGTTCAACCTAAATTTAAATACATATGTACAAGTAGCTATTTTTTTTCTGATTGCCTCGAAAATACGTCCCGAGATTAAGAGTCAATAATGTAATAAAAAATCAAATAAAATTCTCTTATAGTTTAATATTAAAGCTTTTCATTTGAACCTAAGCTGTACTTTAGATAGGAGAATAAGTAAAAACTATTAATTTTCCTTTAATTTATTTTAAATATTATAATAATATAGTATTTTCATAAAATAACATATAAGTCCTAAAGCAAACGTTAATAATATCTCTTCACCTTCCATTTAATGTATTTAGCACAATTGGATCGTTTCTCTAAAAAAATCTTAGACTTTCAGGCTGTTCGTAGTTCAAATATATTGAGCAATTTCCCCATGGTTATATTTATTCGCCTCTGTTAATTAACGGATAGATTAGTGCAGTTGGGGGGTTGAAATGAAATAGCTGCTATCAGAGGGAGTAAAAATGAAAGATGATAGCTTTGACCATTGTTAGGCAGTTAAGCTCTCTCACTCTTGCCGGTGTAATGACTTTTCAAGTCCCACGCATTTCCCACTAGTGTTCCTAATCCATTCCAGTCACAATGAAAACAGATTTTATTGGTTTTATGAATATATGTTATAGGCAGAAGTTGTCAACTAAAAATGTTCATTTTTGTTGTTTGTTTAAACATAATTTGTACTTTGTAAAAAATATTTTATTAAAAAGTGACATATACATTAGTCTCGCACTATCAATCTCAACTCTTATTATCATCTCATCAATAAGAAATGTTTCACTACTTCAGCTGCATAACTTTCTAATTGCTTCATAAATTATTACAAAACAGATTACATTCCAAGGACATACAACAGAGGTATAGCCACAACCCTCAAACTGCATAATGCCTCTAAAATGATGAATGTGAAATCTCCTTGACTGAGTAGTAGGTGCCGTTGGATATTACTCTTTTCGTCATTTTTATAATGTTTGCTTCACGCTTGCCGAATAACTCCACTACATTTAAAAATGTGAATAATTCATATACTAAACACGTCCATGTGTTTCCTAACTACCAATATGATAATAGGATCATTTCATTCAATTAAAATATTACAGACATTGGGAATGGTCTTCAGTGTCTCTCACAATAAAATAAAAATTTAAAATACTATAAAACGGAGTGTTACCAATTGTTAAATCCTCCACAGTTTTGTATCATTCCATTTTAACACTAGTATCACATTTAATAGATTTATTTTTATGTAATACCTCAAATATCAAGAAATAAATAGAAAAAAATAATGAAATAATAAAGCATCATAAAATAATGAATAGGAAAAAAATGAGGCACTAAAAGTTAATAAAAATAAAACAGATAAAATAAAACCATCATGAAAACCAGAAATAACAAATGCAAATAAAAAATAAAAGAAAGAATAAAAATTTAACCAAAAAATAAATCCATTGAAATATTTCAAGGTATATTCTAATATTAACATAATAAAAAGAAGCAAAACATGCTAATGAATATGTATAAATATTTACATATTCAAAATAAATATTTAAAAAATCCAATAATTTTTATTTTCAATTTCATTTATAATAAAATAATATAATATAATCTAAATATATAATATAATCTATCTAAAGATGATGTAAAAAAAAACGCCCAATTGCAGCAACGCATAAACTTTAACTTTTCAAATAAATAATATCACATACTTCTATTTTTCAAAATTAAAGCCACTAAAGTTGAAATATTTATATAATAATAAAATTAAATAAAACTTATCTTTAGTGAACCTACTATTTACAAAGGAAAATAAATACATCACTTACTTTCTAAAATTAAATAAAAAGGTTTGAAATGGAGGTGTACAAAATTAATTTAAAAAATAAATGTAAACGATCTTATTTCATTCAATGTAAATATACTGTTTGTTTTTTGAATATTTATTTATTGCAATTACAACTGTACATTATGATACATTTAGTAAATCTGATCTAAGTTAAATTGGAGTGTTACAGGCGTGTAGAAAAACTACCC
>NW_027106026.1:8438-9616 GCF_000696795.3 Halyomorpha halys | reverse complement strand
TGATATACTATAATAGAAAGATTAAAAAAAAATTTTCCACAGTTTTCTTTCACTTTTCTTTTACAATTAATACCAGTCTACAAACTAACTACAAGTTTTTCGATTTATTCCTTTTTTTTCTTTCCCTTCTATTTCACAACCCCTATTTCATTTGATCAACAAATTCCCCTATATAACAAATATTAAAATATTTAAATAAGTATAAAAATTTAAATTGTATCCTAATTTCTTTCAGTGTATTCTAATGTTAAACTATTTGCAAAAGAATTATAGTAAAACGTTTACTTGTCCCTCTGGGTGTGTAGGCCTAAAATGATAAATTTTTCAAAATAGCAGCCCTACATTTTTAAGCTTATAGCGAATAACCACTAATGTAATCTTTATTCCTATAGCGTAGATCATAAATATTATTATACGATTTTGCTACATACATTAATAATGAGTAATATCTTGACAAACGTTCGATATCTTAGGAATTATTTGACGTAGAGATGTCTACCACGGCTCAATCTGAAGCTAGTTAAATATACCATAAAGCATTTCATAAGGTGAATCTCCGTAAGGGTCGCAGTTTCTATTAAATTTGCCTAAACGAATTAACTGACTATCTGGAGAAATTATAATAGTTAGATACAGTGTACCTCAAAAATATTTAATATTGTAATAGACGAGACAGAAGAATTGGTGATGGCAGCGCATGCGCGGGAGGTATCGGGCAGAGAGGGAGAGAAAAAGTCATATGTTCTGTCGTCGGTTGTTTTTAATGAATGGACATTGATGAAAAGCTAGTTTTTTTGTTTGGTTTCTCTGTGAGGTGAGTTATGTTTAAAAACTGTGTATTGAGAAGTGATCTTTCTCTCTCTGTGCCACGACCAGCTGAGTGCAAGTACTAAACCTTTGGTCATAGATAATAATTGTATGTATTTCAATTGTAGGTTAGATTATAAGTTAGTAATAAGTACACAGATATAATTAGGATAAGTTAGAATAGGGCCCTTATTAGTTAAGATTGTTCTTTTAATTTTACAATTAGGTTAAGTAAATCTGTATTTGAATAAACATAAATAACACTTGTAGAGGATATGTGAGTTAAAAAAAAAAATTAATTAACCTTGCAATTTGAATACATTGCAATATAAAGAGTTGTATTAGGGCTTAATATGAAGCTCCTTAAATAT
>NW_027106026.1:3019-3254 GCF_000696795.3 Halyomorpha halys | reverse complement strand
ATAACACCTTTTTATACTAGTAATCTAGGATCGTTTAACATTATATCTACTTAAAAAATAAAATAATATAAGGTACTGGTTTCTCATTATTACTTAGTTTATTACTAATAATATTGCTCCTTTGCTTCAATAGTAGCACATATGACATTTTCTTTTATTTATTAAGTCTTTGACCTTCTACATTGATTCTACCTTAATCTGGGGTCAATTTGTAGCAACTCTACTGGTTTTGAGA
>NW_027106026.1:2224-2969 GCF_000696795.3 Halyomorpha halys | reverse complement strand
TTGCTATTTACAACTGTACATTATAATAAATTTAGTAAATCTGATCTAAGTTAAATTGGAGTGTTACAGGCGTGTAGAGAAACTCTACTAAATTGGTAGCACTCTAATGACATTTTACATTAGCTGGTCTCGTGGCCATCTTCCTTTCAGGCGCCTCGGAGGATTGTCAAGAATGGAAGAGGATGCAAGATTAGAAACTAAGGGGTGATATGCATTAAAATATTATTTATATTTCGGGAGTGAAGTAGCATTGTTGTACTAACTCCAAGCACCTGAGTTCGAATCCGGCTGTGGTAGATAATTATTTTCTGTTTTACTGTAACCGTGAGTCAGCCCTGTCGATTTGGAAATTCTCCAGGGTCCTCTCAGCTTCATTAAGCTAAAATCTGGCGGTCGAGCGTGATTCTGACCAAATCTCTCCTTTCACAACCGTTGGTCAAGTAACAGTACTTCCTAACAAAGTACTCCTGACCTTCCATGGGTTGTAGCGGTACAGAATCAATTTTTTTTAATATATATACCTCGGTTTTAAAGAAAACTTTTTTTAAAAATTATTTATTTAATGTAATTTACAACTGTACATTATAATAAATTTAGTAAATTGGAACTATTATGTGATTTAATAAAAAAAAAACAATAATAATATAGTAAAGCATTTTAAAAACGCAGCGCATCATGTTTTTGTTTGTTTGCTCATTTTAATTCAGTAGCGAATCTTCTCAGGGCATTAGAAGGTAAGGCAGAC
>NW_027106026.1:0-220 GCF_000696795.3 Halyomorpha halys | reverse complement strand
TTCATCATTAAATAATTATTCATTTCATTTATTGAAATTAATTAATCGATTTATAATTGTTACATAGTCTGCCATCATTATGAAAATCGCGGTGTATGAACTGAGAATCTCTTTGAGATAATATACTTTATTTACATTCACTCAGATAAATAAAAAGTGATATTTATTATTTTTTCATTCACCTAATCCTTAAGTTTTTTCTGATTCTTTATAAATTTAG
>NW_027106025.1:0-5035 GCF_000696795.3 Halyomorpha halys | reverse complement strand
CTAACCAGTTATTTCACCAGGTAACATATTATTGAAAACGTTAATCTACTAGTTTCATAACATATTTTATTTTTTAATCGATTTAGATTTTGTCTCATCAAAAAAATTAACTAGAATTTGAATTTTTTTTTAAATATTAAACTGAGGAGCGGCGTGGCTCAGCGATAAGGCACTGTACTAGTAACACTAAAAACCCGGGGTCGAATCCGGCTATGACATATATTTATTTATTCAGTTACCGTAGCCGTGAGTCAACAACGGAGGGCTCCATCCAACCTCATAAAGTGGGTACACTTAATTGGGGAAAATTCTGCCTGTTAAGAATTATTCTGACCAAATCACCTCCCTGCAAAATCGTTAGTCTAGTAACAGTACTTCCTTACAAAGTTCTGTGCTTCAGGCGCTTCATAGGTGATATTTTTATTAAATATTAAACTTATACGAAAGATTACTGAGCGATTCCGATCTTTTTATTTGTCATTTATTCAAAGTTACTATATATTTCCAATTTTCCAGAGATTCAAAGAATGAAAATTACACATACTGTGTGCATGTTTTTAGAAAAGAATAAACGCTCTTATGATATCTATGTTTAATTAGATTAATTTCAAGCGATTTTCATAAACTGAAAAAACTAGATAAATTATTATATGAAAAAAAGTTAAAACATTTCACTGGTTTAAATTCAATTAGATTTTTATTTTTATAAAATAATTATGGTGTGACTAAATAGTAATAAAAAAGTTAAAAATACATTTTTATTGCAATTGTAAGCAGAAAAAACATATGGAGATTGCCGATTATCAAAGTTTAAATTCAAATAAAAAAATATTAAGAAAACTTATAATTCAGATAAAATGTGCAAAACTTGATTAGTAATTATTTACTATTTGTATTGTGCATATAAAAATAGCGACTTTATTAATAAAATTTATTGGAAGTTTATTAGCCGACTTTACGTCCCACCGTGCGGCGTCTAAGCTATACACTATCTGCAATACTTTACGGTCGTGAGGTAATAGACAGGTTGCTTATTTACGGGGCCAGCGTACTAAGAATCCTAACATCATAAATTTCTCTATTGTTTTCTTTTTTCTTTATTTTTTTAAAATTGTATTTCTTTACTCACTCATGTTGGTTATACAGAAAACAAAGAACTTAGCTGAATATAAGCTTGGTAAAAGAAAAAAAATACTGAGAACAAATAAAATTACTGACACAGAAAATCATGTACCTAAGTCTAATTTTTTTTTAAATATAATATAAGGCAATTCACATTGATGGTGATGTTAGCCTATGCATACTCTCGTGAACATTCCTAATATCATTACATCTATACAAGAATATATCAGCTGATTTCATAGCAATATTTAATAATAAAAAATATATAAATAAAATAAAATTGAAAAATTGATAACAGTAAATGAAATTAATTGATGTAATAAAAATTAATTAATTGTCTATATTTCTACATTTTTGTTTACTTAAGGCAAGGAAATATTTTCGAAATGTGAGGGCTATTATCTTTTAATATTGTTAGTTAATTTGTCAAATTATATTGTGATCTGGTGTCCATCAAATGCGTGTTGTCTGTCAGTATGTGTTTGACAGTTAGTGGTACACTGTCTACATGTTGGTCCAGATGTTCCTAACAGTAAGTATTCATGGGTTAGTCGAATTTATCCAATTCGTAATCTAATAAGTACACTACTTCGTGCCGACTGCAGCTTTGGGTTGATGTCTTCCATGGAAGTATGTACTCTTAATTTGTTTTCTATTGTGTTGGTCCGATTTGACAACTGTTAATTTATTATTTATATTGTCATCGGCAGATAAAGTTCGTTCTGGAGCAATCAAATCAGTCAGATGGTCGTTATCTATTATATCTTAATTTTATTTTGAAATTACTGTAAACACCTGTTGAACAGATTCGATACTTGGGACTCCATCTTGACAAGAGACTTAATTGGAATTCACATACAAGACTGAAACGACAAGAAACTGCTATCCGATTGCTACAACACCTACTTGACAAACGCTCTAAACTTCCCATTCACTACAAAAAATTAGTATACACTACGATAATCAGAACAATTTGGACATATGGAATTGAGCTCTGGAGCTCTACCAAACCATCAAATTCCTCCCGCATCCAATCCTTACAATCTAAAATCCTATGTAAAATCCTTGATGCTCCTCATTACGTTACAAATAAACTCATCCACAAAGACCTTAACATCCCATTCGTTGCAGATTTGACCCAAAACAGATATGCGTCATCCATTCATTCCAAACTCCTTACCCATCCTAACCCATTACTTCTTAATCTCTCTTCCTTAACAATCCCTGATAATCCTCCGAGGCGTCTGAAAAGAAGATGGCCACGGGACCTTCTAATTTAAATTAATACTTAAAGTACCGTCAATGGGTGGCTCCTTCCCATGTTTTTCAAGTGTAAATGGAACATAAAACATATTTACTTATTGTATTTATTATTTGTAAGTTGTAAATAACATTAAATAAATAAATTAAAAAAATTACTTGTATTAACTATTCATCCCGTGATACTAAATTAACTGAAACCTTAATCGATGCAGGTTTGCAGAATAAGGGATCATTATAAGTGTGGGATAAAGGCGTTAAAAATATTTTAGGGATTGAAGGAGACTTACAAAGTTTAAATTAATTGAAAACTTGAGGAAATTGCTTTGCTTCTTTCACCTTAGCTAAAAGAATAAAATCCATCATCTACAGACAAGAAAACCTCAAAATCAATCGAAATTTTAATGGTTACCTACATCTTAAAAACTTTTATAATATATTAAATGATAAAAAGAATGTTTATTAGTGTTGGAAGTGGCAGTAATTCGAGGAATATTATGGAGTTAATCTGAATGCTTCAAGTTTTGCCGAACTGCGTGGAAGATTGAGCGCATGGTGTCAAGGAATCTGAGAAACAAAGTAATCTTGAAATGTGTTTCTAACCTAGTTTTTTCTTTGTATCCAGGCTTATTTAATGAAACAGAAACGCCATATTTAATTGATGATTTGGATCTAGTATCGATGTGGTCGATTTTCCAAGTGTAAAATCGCGGATGCATGATAGTATCGATTACTGCCAGGTATCTAACACCGAAAAAAAATGAAAGTACAATTCATTTTTGGGGACTTTTCACAAGGATAGTAAATTAGAATAAAATATTTTTGGTAGCGAACTTGCACGCCAGAACAATTAATCAGCTTCTTAAAATGCTGTAATTGGCGAGCTTTTAGTAGCTATGTACGATAGAGCTCAGCTGGTTGCACTGTAAGGAATAAATGCAATACAAAAATTAAAATCTGAACCCATGAAGGGTTAAGAGTGAAGTACATTGTAAGGAAGTCCTGTTACTAGATCAACGGTTGTGCAAGGAAGTAGTTGTCATACAGTTTGTTACAAATTCTATTATTAGAATAATTCTGGTATTATTTTTTGTTTCTTTTGACGTAAATGATGTTGTTTATTATTGACATGTTAAAAACATTGTTTTTATTTTTTTAAAAATGTTTTTATGTGTTTTAATTAAAATTATACTTATGGTTCGACAGAAGAATTTTTTTCGCTTTGTCTATGTGTTTATTTAATTATTTAAATAGATCCATTTTTTTATAAGTAAACACATTTAAAAATAACGGTCCGAACCTTACAGTTCATAAATCTGACGAAACACAATTATGTACAAATTTAATATCCGTTCGCTAAAAATGAGGTATTAAAAAACAGTTCTTAATATTGCCTACCACATTCCATTCACGTACCACAATAGGGCTATTTCCAGCCGGTTTGCCATGATTAAAACTCTATTGTGAGCAGGAACTCTAATTGCTAACTGGGAAAGGTTTAGAAATGTAATTGTCAGTCGGCCGTTACATTGTAATAATGAGCTATAACATTCCAACCTCAGGTTGCTGAGGAAATTACTTTTTTAATTCTCCTCTCCCCCTCTACTGTTACAATCTGTAAATAATTACATTTCGTATCTTACCCAGAAATATTAGGTATACTTTTTTTAAAAAAATCTTCAATAGCCATCACGTTAATTTCGAAAAAAATGCTTAAATATTTTAATTTAAGCCCCTTAAGAATTTTATTTTATTGATACCATAAAATGTTTAGTAAAAGTTTTTTTTTAAATAATAACATCTGAGTGATGTTTTCAGAGTTTTTTCTTTCTTTTATGAGAAAAAAACCCAACATTTGCCAGGGCACTTACACCCTCCAATCCGACCCTTGATAAGGCTTAGTCTCTTATCTGGGTTGTACGGTTCTTCCCATCGGAGAACAAATCCCACCACTCTTCTTCTGATTTTAGGTTTTTCCCTTCGTAAAACATTACATTGAAATAACATACAGACTATAGTACTACGAACGTTGTACCCATCCTTGTAAACTCAAAACCTCATCTTCCTTACTCACAATACGTGTTATATAAAAGTGTGTATTCAACCTATCACTCATTGAAAAAAAAATGTTTTTGCTAATGATAATAATTTATGATTTACGATCAGTCAATAGTTCATACTTATATATTTGTATATTAATTAATAAAAAAATACGTGGAAATACTAACTCACACATTGAAGACATGGTCACAAGCCAGATATCTAATGATACTCATAAAAACATACGTGAAGCTGTATGAGCTCTTACCTAACTATATAGTTTTTTTTAAAAATTAATTTATTGATATTTACAAATGTATTAAAATATATGCAATAAATTTGATGTTAATTATACAATAAGATGCGTTTCTTCTACAATGTGTTTACAATATCACAAATACATCTATGTTGTAATTATATCTTAGATCAAAAATAATCAAACAAATATTTTATCTTACAATGATTTAGTTAGGTGAACTAAATAAATGAACCTAAACAAGCAAAAATAATAATTAAATTACTAAAGATAATTAATCGTTAATGAGGTGTAGATAGTTGACCGTAGATTAATGGTTGAAGAAGTTTGTCGGGGGGTGCGGTCAGCAAAGAACAA
>NW_027106024.1:0-4229 GCF_000696795.3 Halyomorpha halys | reverse complement strand
TCCAAGGCGTCAATTGTTGCTGGTTTATCAGCATAAACCAGTGACTTCACGTAGCCCCACAGGAAATAATCGAGAGGTGTCAAATCGCACGACCATATGCGGTAATTTTGCTTATTAACAAACCCGTTAAGCCAAAAATGCGCCTCATCGCTGAACACAATTTTACAGAATGCGCTTCGTCAAGAACAGCCGCGGTGCCCATATGCCCGAAATCATTTTCAAATGTTAATGTCACGTATTGAACTTTCGAATAAAAAAAAAATTTTGATTACAATTTAATTTTTTGTGTTATTTTTTACAATTTCAAGTTCTATCGGCCTTAAAAAAACACCCTATATTTTATAAGTATATTAAAAGTATTCAATATTTTACGAAAATTAGGAAGATTTAAAACCTACAAATTGTCGAAACCATTACAAATCTTGGAAAACATGTTTCTATAATTAATTTTAAATTAATTTAAAACTTTTTAGAAGTTAAAAAATGTAATTAAAAACAAAGGACTTTCGATAGTTTCGAAAAGAATCCAATACCGGAAATATTTCATAAGTAGATTAGAGCAGGATTTGGAAGGGGAAAGTAACAATATATAAGCTAAGGAGTAGATCATAACTAACATTCGAAACAGAACCGTGAAACATTCAAAATGTACAAGGTGCATAGACTATCATGTTTTACATTTATTGAATTGTAACTTTTTTAGTTTTTATATCAAGGAATCATTTGTGTTTTAGGCAGTCTTAGTTCTGTGTCTGGTTGGAGCTGCTGTCGCACAGTATAGCCACCACAAACATGAAGAACACCACGAAAAAGAGCACGTTGTAGACTACTATGTAAGTTTATTATTTCTTAAAGTAAAAAAAAAATACGTTTACAGAATACGTTTTCCACTATTATATTGCAAATATTTCAACTTTCAGGCCCACCCAAAATATAAGTTCGACTATGGAGTACATGATGGCCACACTCACGACGTCAAAAAGCAGGAAGAGACCAGGGAAGGAGACGTCGTCAAGGGCTACTACTCCCTCTACGAACCCGACGGCACCGAGAGGATCGTCCACTACACCGCCGACAAGAAGAACGGTTTCAACGCCGTCGTAGAGAGGAAAGGACACGCTAAGCACCCTCATGTCGAGGGATCCAAAGAAACCTTCTTTAAGCATCATCATGAGCATCACTACTAATTTTAAACCCATGTTTATTATTAAAATGTAAATATTTTTTTAAATAAAAACTAAATTAAAAAAATGTAAAATTCATTGAACTATTATTCTTCTATTTTCTTTTAAACATTTATTCCACTGTTAAAATTATTTTAAAATTTAATATGTTTATTAATATATTAATGTTTAGAATGATCAAAAGTTTAAATTAAATATCTAAATTTTAAATCAATCGCACCAAAACAATATTTAGAAAATAATTAAATGTCTATGATGCATAAGATTTTTCCTATCAATTTTACTACTTTTAATGCTGGGATCTAAAAATGATTCATTTTTTTTATTACACTTTAAAATAATATTCTTATTAATTAATATTAAGAAAGTACTGTTATTAGACCAACAAAAAAAATATAACCATTAAAAAATATAAATTTATAAAAATAAAACATTTTAATTATAGGTAAAATATTTATCAGGACCTAAATTTTAGAAAAAATATATTTGTTGTTATTTACAACTGTATACAACTATATACATCAAGTAAATTTGCTGCCAGTGATATAATGACATGATAGAAACGTGTGGAAAATCTACCCATTAATAAAACTCCAAAAACATTTCTAGAGAAGAAGATCTCGAGGCCATCTTCTTCTCAGACGCGTAGGAGGATTATTAGGTAATAAAGAAGAAGCCAGGTTAGAAACGAGTTGGTTTGGGAGGTTGGGAAGTTTATCATGGAAGGTTTCAGGCCAAATCAGCAACATATGGACTATTGTCAATTACATAGCAGATCAGCATTTGCAGAAAGATATACAACATTTATCAGCTTGAAAATTGCGCCAAGTAAAAAATATATATTACAAATAAAATATAATTCAAAGATGCTATTACTTAAAAATATAAATAAATAAAATCAAGTATTGAATGAATCGAATGTATTTTTACAATTTAGATGGGTCAGTTTTACAATTTTTTTTTTTTTTGGAATGTATCGGAATTAACAAAAGTTAAACTTATCATTATTAAGGGCAATTTTAAAATAGTTTTGAGACTTGTATTTCATGTACTACTTGATTAAGCTAATAGAATTTCTGGGGTGTAACGAAAAGGTAGTTTCGTCGCATATACCTTATTTTTCAAAAACTAAATTATAAACAAATAATTTTTATATTAAAGGAAATTTGAAAAGTTTCTATAAGAAGATCGGATAGGAGAAATCAAAGCAGAATTCTAGTTTAAGAACGAACCTACAAGAAGAAACCAGATGGAAAGAACTAGTTTTACAACGACTGTGGTATTTATTTACATTTATTTGCTAAATGTCAATTAGTCCATAAAATATTTTTGCACGTTCTTGATGCCCTTGATGGCGAACAATATAGGTAACATCCTAACAATTCCCCGAGTAACATCATAACCCTCCTCACCACATTAAGAAAATATAAAGAAAAATAGAAATTTAATTTTAAAAATATGGATTATGACCGCAATAAAGCATGAAACACAAAAGGATAATCGATACTAAATATTAAATTAAAAATTAAATAACCTACACAATCCATGAAGGAGTGCAGTACTTAATGAGGCAGTATGTCACTAGACCACATCACGCTCCACCGCCAAATTTTTACCCTATTAAAGGGTACCCACTTTTACCCGACTGAGTGGACCTGGGAAGTCTCCCGAACCGCCAGGGTAGACTCATGGCTTCAGTAAAACAGAAAATTATCTGCTATAGCCGGAATCGAAGCCGGGCACTTAATGTTTGTAGAATAGTGCCTTACCAATAAGCTACCCACTGTTACTAAATAAAAAAAAAATTAACAACGATTTTTAATATATAAACATTTAATTAATTTACACATAAGACTTTGTATATTCCGTTTTTCAATGTACAATGCATATAATGCATAACGTATATTCAAATAGATTTGTTAATAATTAAGTTTAAAACGGAAAAGATAATGTCATCAAATTAATTGTCTACAACTGCTTGAGTAGCTAAGTTACAGCCAGGTTTACTTCGCAATATTTCCTGGTAGTAATTGAAATAAACACTATTTCTCCACAATAGCTGGAATAAATTAGTCAACACTTGACCAAAGTTTGGCAAAGTTTTTCATGGTCAAGGGTTTAGTACAATGCAGTAAACACGTCACAGGACCTGCTCTTGTTTGAAACATTGCTTTTGATGCAGTTTTTTTTTTCAATAAAGGAAACCACGTGTTCGTACCCATATAACACGTTTCTATATATATTTTCATGTACTACTTGATTAAGCTAATAGAATTTCTGGGGTGTAACGAAAAGGTAGTTTCGTCGCATATAACAAAGGCAATTAGCCCGCATTTAAAGAATTTTAAAGGAAAAAATGAAAACAAAATAAGGAATCCTTGAAAATGACCTAAGGGGTCGAAACGTCGGAAGTTTAAAAAGAATAAAGTTGAGAGAAAAAGGATCAAAATTATTTTAAAGAAACTAAACCACTCTCAAACAAGTATATTAATAAAAAATAAGTCTCATATATTTTATTTTATTTTGGGAAGTAATTGTTCATTGTTCATCGATATTCTTTTAAAATCAATGGTTTTAATCATAAGCACAGGCTTTTCATCACCAATACGAGTACTTTTAAAATGACGCATTCCAGAAATAAACAAAAGTTTTTTTTTTAAATATTTTTTGTTCTTTACATAAACGTAGTTCAAATTTTTCACAATAAAAATTACCAATAGAGATTCCATTGAATGTACGCATAATTGCACCTTTTAACGCGTTTGACCATCACCTTTGGTATACCACAACCAATTAACATAATATACTTTTTGAAATCTATTTAAAACTGATAAACCAATTCACTGCATTCTCATTTTTGTCTAATATTCACCAAAAGAATAAAATAATTTTATAATAGTAGAAATGTTCCGTCTAAACATACATACATAATTTGCCCGCTTTGTTCCTTTTTCGATTAGTTGGAACCAATGTAAATATAGGGTGTTTTTTAAGCCCGATAGAACTTGAAATTGTAAAAAATAACACAAAAAATTAAATTGTAAT
>NW_027106023.1:8816-10571 GCF_000696795.3 Halyomorpha halys | reverse complement strand
TTCTACGATAAAAAAAAAAAATATATTAACATAATTAAGCATTTTGATGCGTAGCTCAGAAATTATACATTTTTCATCGTTATTATATGCCAATCGGTGAGCATCTTTGCTGAAGAATCAATACTGATTATATTAGATGATTTTTTATTCACCAAAAATTATAAAAACGTAATGAGCCTTAAAATAAAGTAGTTGAACATAATTTTTCTTTAAAAAAAGGCAAATTATATTCGTGCTTAGCGAAGTCTGAAATCCCTAAGTACCATTCTTCAAAAAAATTAATAGTTAGAAATTTTTCACTTTGATATATTAGGAGAATTTTTTTTTATTCCAGTGACCACTGTTCATTTAATTGCTCTTAACTGCATTTTATCTAATTTCAGCATTAATTATGTTTATAATGATTAATATAATCGACTATAATGATTGGTTGAAGCAATCAATATACATATATAGCAAGTAAATAATAATTTTCAAGTAAGTAAATTATTTTTTCATAGAATTACACATTCTGCATTGTAACACTGAAAAGATATTAGGGATAAAATGTACACACAAGTACATAATAGAACCATTTATATTTACGATTATTATTAAAGTTCATCAATAAAAAATTTAATCTTAATATTAAGATGAATTTGATTTGAATGTAGAATATTATTTTTTAGTTAGTTTCTTCACATTACAGCCTCTTGAGATTCGGCAATACTAGAACTTTATTTATATATATATTTTATTTTATTCCAGATTGGCCTGGTGGGCTTACATGGTTGATATAACTGTTATATTACATATATATTTTTTAACAATTGATAATGGGATAACAATAGTCTCGTACAAAAGACACCCCTAACTATAAATAATGTTATTATTAAAAGAAGAAAAAAAATAGACAAGAATAATGCCTCTTAATAAAAGAGAAAAGTAAAATTAATTACAAAAAATAATGATATTAGTCCACTTAAATAAAACAAAGAGTTGCCATCTAATAGTAAAAAGAAACAAGTTAATTTGAAAAAGGGACGAGAGAAGAAATTAGCAAATTAAAAATAATAAAAAATAATAATAATGAATAAATAAAATGAGTAATAATAAAAAGTCAAATAAAGATAGTGTGGATATGAATTAATTTTATATTTATTAAAAGAATGTCCTGCAGCATTCAGTCTTCGGGTTGAGGTTGGGTTGCCCAGGTTGTAGGCCATTCCTCCTTTGACTGTCGGCAACTGGGAGTGGAACTTCATGAACCGTTTTTTGATATAATCCTCTATTCACTCCATTTGTAATTCGCGATGCAATTGGCTATTTCTTATGATCCAAGGAGTATTAACTGTGATTCTTAGGACTTTATTTTGAAAAGATTGTAGTTTTTTCCTTTTCGTGAAGGATGCCGCTCCCCAGACTTCACAGTTGTACATCAGCAGTGGGCTGAGAATTGTTTTGAATATAAGAACAGTTGTTTCTGGTTTTAGTTTGTAATTTCTGTTTAGGATAGGATATAGCATTGCTAACCTTGCATAAGTTTGAGTTAGTTTGATGTTGATACGGTGATTCCAGGTAAGGCGGCGATCTAGGTGAAATCCCAGGTATCTTAATGAATTCTAGAACCTGAAAACAAATAAAACTTTACACATTAACTATTTAACACATTTTTGTAAAGATGATTATAATAAGTGCACAGTTTGATGATGTCAGCCAGTGCTGTAGTGTTTTTCTTATTATATAATTGAATATCTTTATATTAAAATAAGGGTT
>NW_027106023.1:2448-3221 GCF_000696795.3 Halyomorpha halys | reverse complement strand
ACGGTGCAGCCCCAGATGCCAAGGATAGCGTTGGCTCTACACCGCTAATAGAAGCATCTGGTCGGGGTCACTGCGATGTGGTGGAGCTGCTCCTCGACCGCGGGGCCGATATCAATGCTCAGAATGAGGATGGCTACACAGCACTGCTGGAAGCATCTGAGTGGAGCCACTTGGCCGTGGTGCAGCAGCTCCTCGACCGCGGGGCCGACATCCATGCAAAGGATAATGATGGATGGACTGCCTTACAGATTGCTGATCTCAACCACCACACTGAATTAGCAGAATTCCTTAGGACCAGGGGCGCAATCCAGTAATGTCAAATTGGTGGTTGTGGTTCTTTTTTTATAACTGTAATTTTATTGTATATATTATATTTATTTTAATCTTATATTTTTATAACTGCTAGATTGTTTCATTATTTTAAAATAACTGTTGTAAATTATATTTTTTGTTTCTTCTGTTCAATAATAATTTTTATTTGTTTTAATTTTATAACTGTAATTTTAGTTTATATTGTTATTTTTAGTTTATATTGTTATTTTTAGTTTAATTATATATTATTTTAGTTATAAAACTTTATTACTATTGGTTTGTTTCATTATATTAAAATAGTTATTGAAAATTGTAATTTTTTTTTCTGTTTAATAATAAATACATTCTTATATCCTATAATGTTTTTAAAAGTAATTTACCTTTTCCATATTCTTAACTAATTAGTGGACCAATTTTCTTTGTTTTCAAATCTGATTCTACTTTTAATAGATGCCTTTGAT
>NW_027106023.1:0-279 GCF_000696795.3 Halyomorpha halys | reverse complement strand
CTTAAAGGTTCTGAAGAGCTGGCCAGAAGAAATCGAAATGATTATCAATACGCAAAAGACAGTATAGCAACTATTTACCCTTTCTACAAAGCAGCATGAGCTCCGAGTGAATCTTGATAATCAGGCTATTAGCAGGACTCACGAAGCGGAATATCTAGGACTGATCCTGGATGATAAGCTGACCGCCGTCATCCTTTACGAGCGCGTGATTAGGAATGGTAGTGATTACTGGGCCAGCACTCTTGGTAATACTAGGCGACTAAAAACGCAGCTAACATT
>NW_027106022.1:3722-6332 GCF_000696795.3 Halyomorpha halys | reverse complement strand
TCAATCTTCAGTTTATTATAGTTATAACTTTAATATTTATGATAATTATTATCTTTAATATTGAATGTGTGTTAACCAGAATTTGAAATTTGAATTCATACTAGCCACATCGTTTAAAATATTTTACAACCTTTCAATTATTAAATTAATGAACAATTTAAATTTAATTGTGCTAGGCAATACAATTTTACATGTATATTTTGCTTGATGATTTTACATCATCTTCATTTTATATTTTATTACTTCAAATTTAGAATTTCTAATTATGGAAAAGATATTCAAATAACTAACTCTTAAGTTTTATATTTCATTTTTTACTCTTGTTGTACGTTTTTATTTTTTTTTCTAATGAAAATTGCATGTTTTACTCTTTTTCGGCTAAATTTTGATTTTTTTCGCATTTAATTTTATGGTTATACTAAATTTCTCATATTATAAACATATAGGTGTATGTTTGGCAAAATTTATTCATTTTTTTTTCCTTATTTAGCTTACAGTTTAAAATTGTCAAAATCGAGGTAAAGCAAAGGGTTGAAGTGTCGAATTCTTCCTAAAAACCAAAAAGAGCAAGTAAACACAAGTTCCCCTATTCTTTAAATGGCGATTTCGGGTAACTATAAAAAGTCTCTATAGAATAAGTTTGTTTTAGAGAAGGTAAAGTGTTATTGTTTTTAACTTCAAATCCACCTCTTCAATCTTCCGTCTGACTTCGTTGTGACAAGCAGGAATTTTTTTTTTTATATAATATTTTATCATATTACCTATTTTAAATTTTAAAACATCCGTTGGTCTGATCGATATGCAAATACCTCTACATTTTAATTAAAGTTTTTCTTCATCGACTCATTACTTGTTAATAGTATATTCCTATGGAAATAGACAATTCAAAAACTAAGCGGAAGAACATATTGTGTGAACTTATAAAAGAAATTTTTCTTGGAAGAATATTTTTTAATAACCCTTTCGATATAGCGCCTTGCATATTTTTTTTCTGAAACTTGGAACTGTAGTAGTTTCATAAATTTGAAAAATGAATTTCAGTCTTGAATTATGGACCAAATTTCATTTTTTAAATCAGAGTAGTTTAGTTTTTTATGTAAGTTTGCGTAAGTCTAAAGAGGTTTTAGCGAGTTTAATTTGATTCAAACAAGGTTAGATAATTTTTTTCATTCTATAAATTAATAAATAAATTCGATTATAGCAGGATCTTGGTGTTTTATTGACTTTTTGGGTTTTTAATACACGTTTTTCGGTTGTTTACCGCATTGAAATCAGGTCTCTACTGATAATCAAGGATATACAATATATAACAACTAATCCTTATACACGAAGGACGTTCATATTGGTTAATTAGTAAAATTTAAGACGTCTTGACAGGATCCACTATGCGATGGCTTGCTGGCCCCGGGTCGAAGGCCTAGGGTGGTGGGGGTGGTGGCAGCACTGTCGGTGGGGGTGGTAGAGGGGTGGTAGGGGGCGGTAAGGGGGTGGCACGCCAGTTCCCAGCCGACCAGCGGTATGGGTCCTTGTCGGTGAGTAGCCCAATTTAATATTACGTACTCAAATTTTCTCGTAATTTAAATATTAAATAATTTTCACCAGTTATTTTTTTTTTTTAATGATTAATATACTCTGAAACATATTCATCTTAGTTTTTGATAAAAAAAATTTTTTTACACTGTTAAGGACAAAAATTAATTATTCTTCAATAGTTGTTCGCACAGATACAAGTATCCTTTAGTGTTAAGTTTGTAACTTCAATTAATATTGGAAATTAAAAAAAAAAAATAATTTTTCTTTGGTGCTAATTATGATTGTGTTGCTCTAACGTTTTTACTTACATTTGCTTCGGTTAGTAATAATATTAAATACGATTTTGTACATAAAACATTGCAATATTGTTCAAGGGAGCTTACTTCCTAAGAAACGCAGGTGGCTTCTTAGCACCGGTTGCCATAGAGCCGGGATCAGAATGTTGTTGAACCGCAACTTAAAATAATGCATTTGGTCAAACTATTTCTGTATTTTTTCTTTTTCTATAACGTTGCGAGAAATTAGATCTCAACATGATATGAGGAATCATTTGAGAGAGTAATATTATCTATTGGAATGATTTTTTATAAATGTATGCATGTACATATTTAAAATTCTATATAATGTAAAAAAAAAAATTATTTAAATTTTTGTAGTACAAAGATATACTGTGATCTTTTAGTGGTTGAATATTGTAAAGTTCAAATGAGGATAAATTTTAATAAGTGTTAATATTGCAAAAATATATTTTTATTCTATAATATATACCTCTGGACACTAACAAAGTCATATACATATATCTTTTTGTGGGGGATGGTTCTTGGTTACCGAAGTTGTTTAATTAACGTGGATTCTTTTTTTTATGCATGTCAAATACCAAAAAAACTTTTCTTATACAAAACTTGTAATTTTTCGGACCGAGATCAGCATAATTATTTCTTTTTATATGAAAATTATTATAATAAATGTCTAATTTTAAAGCAATCTGTAACGGAGGAATAGAGTGTTCCATTTATAAGGGTCAAATGTTTTTTACAATTTCTGCTTGCAGTTACTAGATAATGATAATACTAAATA
>NW_027106022.1:0-3642 GCF_000696795.3 Halyomorpha halys | reverse complement strand
TATATATATCTGTGTGTGTGTGTGTGTGTGTGCTCTACATTACTGTGTACTTCTACATTCAACTAACTCAAATTTATTACTGACACAAACCTTCAGTGAGTTGTACTATGACAATGTAAAAACCCTGTAATAGACAATTGGCATGGCTATGCAAATAATGAAGTTGCGGAAAGTCGCTTGAATATAGTTGTCTTATTGAGTGATCTTCAAGATCTGTAAAAATATATATATATATATATAAACTTGTATGCTTTCATATCATAATAACTTGGAATAAAAAGAGAAACTGACCTAGCTGGTTGGTTAGCTAGGGCAGGAGATCATCAGAGGAGACCCGGAGACTAGAAGCGTAGGCGTCCTCCGGTTGGTCACAGCTCCTCCCTCAAAGACTAAATCGTTAAATAATGGCAGGCATCGAATTAATGCACTGTGAATGGAGTAGTCATTGATATAAAACTGATAAAGAATTCATCAACACCATACTTTTACTTGGAAAAATATGATTTATTATTAAAAATATGTAATTTTTACTAAAAAGAAAAAAGAATATTTCAAAATAAATGAATGCATAAAGTCCTAAAAACCTGAACGTCTAATTCACACTAGTAAAGTTAAGTAATATGTTATATAATGCAAATATACATAATTTCACCATCAGTCTATCAAAGTTTGTCCTGTTATATACGTTATAATTGTAGGCATTAATATTTACTATTAAATAAAAGCAGAAAATCGTGCAACCTTTATTAATTAGGTTTTTTTTATTATTAATAAAATTATTCTTGCAATGACAATAGGGGTAATAATAAATGTTTGTTGTCATAGTTTTCACCTAATTCATAATCTCTTAGTATGAGTGAACCACACACATAGGTATTTAAAAAAAAATAAAATGACATAAATGAATGTTAACAGTTAGTAGCCAGCTTTATGGGATAATTCCTCGCATTTTGGAAGTATAACTTCACCTCTTTTTGTTCTGATGTATGACGTCCAAAAATAATTAAATATTGAAAAATATAAGGTTCACATCTCCTGAAGTTTATTATATTTGAGAAAAAACTTTAAATCAACAAAAACGTTAAGCAAATTCATAGCTTATATTTTATATATAGCACCAATAGCTCTTTACTTTCAATAGTTTTCGAAATATATTTTTTTTCAAAAAATAACATTTTTTTTCTAATAACGAAAATACTCATTTATTTAATTTTAATTATTTTAGGTCTTGTTAGAAATTTTCAATAATCATTGCTTGACTAAAAAAATTAAGAATTATGTAGTAAATTAATAGATTATATTTATACATGAACCAGAGAATGATGTCCAGCAATAATGTTTCATTCTATCTTCTATTCACCTTTCTATATCATTAGTGGGAGTGCATTTACTGATGATGAGCTCTAGATATCTAAAGTTCCAACCGGTTTTGTTGCCTTGCTCAGTAGTAACACCCTCCCTGTGTGTCAAAGTGCTCTGTTTTCCTGTTAGTTTCAACCCTACCGACTTCTAATTATTGTAATTACAAAAAAAATACTTATAATTAGTAAAAAAGAAGTGAAGTGCACTAATTTAAAAATTTAATATTTTCTAAATGTGACAAATATGGGATCAAAGGGATAAAAAAAGATGGGAAAGGGAGAGAGAGTTAGAGGGAATGGGAGGGTGAAGGGGAGGGGGAGAGGGAAGGAGGGAGGGGGGAGAGAGAGAGAGAGAGAGAGAGAGAGAGAGAGAGAGAGAGAGAGAGAGAGAGAGAGAGAGAGGGGAGAGAGATTTTGACTCAATACATTGATTGATTAATTAATATATTGATTTAATATGACCGAGCCACACCCTGATAGCAGTCGATACTTTTAATTATTTGGTTGCACTAATAACTGAAAATAATTAAATAACCAAAGAACTGGCCAGGATAGTTGCTGGGAATAGATGCTGCTTTAGCATGACAAAAATTCTGAATTACAGAGCCCTGTCTCACAGGATTAAGATAAAAAAAGTCAGAGCTGCAGCCACCTATGGTTCTAAGACCTGGGTGAAATATAGGAAGTCAGAAGGCAAGTTGTTGACATGTGTTTTCCCAGGATCTATGGCCCATTGTGTGAACATAGACTATTAAGAATCCAATCTAACGAGATTTTGTGACAATTTTGAGAGGGAGCCTAATCAGGTGGGTGGGTCATATAGCAGTATGCCCAGAAAATTTGTCCGCAAACGCTTACTCAAAGACCGACCTGGTGAAAAACGTAGTTGAGGAAGACCACGCTCGTAGTGGTTGGACGAAGTGAGGGAAATTCGAAAAAAGATGGGCATTAGAAGATGGCAGAACCTTACCCGAGATCGGAGAGAGATTATAACAGGCCCAGGTTCTTTCAGGCAGTGTAGCACCAATAAATAAATAAATGACCGTTAAAAAATAAAATGAATGGTATAATGAGAATATATATATACCTAGCAATATTACTTTGGTGGTGATTATAGAGTAGCTGACATAGGTTTTTATATACAGTAAAAATTTTTTTTTTGCAAAATCAACCCAAATAATTATTAGTATTTATTCTCATTTGTACTCTACAATTTACAAAAAAATAAAAGACTGTAATGTAATTTGGTAGATAAAAGTTTTGATTGCAGTTTAAGACAAAGAATATTTAATATGGATTTTGTTAAAATTGTATTTTTAACTGGACAAACGCCAATAAACAAAATAATGAATGTCGTCATTGGTGTATCTGCTGTGTGGGGAGGAGAGGGAGAAAAAAGAAATATCCCTCAGAGAAATTACGAATCCGAGGAAATTGACAGAATAAAAGACCACGTGACACTTATGTAATCTTAATCTATCTCCAAATAAATGATGAAATTCTATATCAGGAGAAGAAAAACTAAGGTTAAGTTTCTCGATCGGTGTGAATGTATTTCCTTATTAGTTCTCATAAACATTATTAAGTTTATTTATTCTATGTTGGGTAGGATTATGACGATATATCATATTAATAGAATCCTATTTTAAGGAAAAATTGTAACCTCAACCTTGGGGTCTATTTTTCCTGAAGTAGTTAAATCTTGCATTATATGTTGCCTCCAACCACCCTATTACTATCTATTATTAGATGCCACCCTGTCCTTGGTACGTCCTTCATCATCCTTATCTTATAGATATAAAAAAAAATTAAATAAACAATTGTATTATATATTAGATTGGTTTAATACATAGTATAGTAGAATTCTATTATTAATCTTACTAATTTAAAACAATTTAATTAGAATTTGAATGAAGTAAATATTTTAAACAAAGCAGGGGATGTAAAAATTAGGAATTTTTGGAATCTATATAACAAATAGATGTAGTGAATTTTAAAACTGATAAAGGAGGGATTCGAAACATTATGTGAGCATAATAAATGAAATAGATTTTTAAAATAATAGTAATTAGTAAAGAAATAAATTAGAGATACAATACACAAAAGAGAGAGATAGAGTTAGCCAAATCCCCAGAGCAATAACAATTCAGGGCTCATAAAAAAGTACAATTCAAAGTACATTGAAATATGAATATGAAGCTGGGGGGACATGGAAAAATACTAATTCAGAGGTAATAAGAAAAATAATAAGTAACAGTAAAATATTATTAATCAGTTTGAA
>NW_027106021.1:146508-147273 GCF_000696795.3 Halyomorpha halys | reverse complement strand
TTTGAATCCGGCTATGGCAGATAATCGCTAGGGGTATTCATGATCTTTAGTTTAACATGTTAAAGCGTGTTAAATGGAAAAAGTTATGTTAAATTGAGAAATATTTTCTTCTTTTACTATTTTAAACCGATATAAAATATAACATGGTTTAGAGTCTATTAAATGACGTCACGCAACAGACCAGCTGAGCTCGTAGTTTTGTTTGCTGTCGAGTTAGGTAGTTTGTATTTTGATTTTGTTAGTATTGTTTTGGATGTTTTTAAAATTAATAAACCAATGGATGACAATGATAATAATGTAATGACAGTTGATAATTAGCAATCATCTTGATATTAATCATCTTGATTCTCTTCCTTACAATTTAGAAGTTCAAAAAGGCACTCAGTGACCAAACTTTTACACAACTACCACTTTTCACTTAATTTAGGCATGTTGTAATAAATTACTTTAATCAAAACTTATAAGTAAACAATAACATGACGTTTTGGAAGGAAAGTTTAAAAACAAGTTGCTCAGAAAATCCGCTAGGAGCTCTTATGCATTTAACATTTAACATGCTTTTAAATAGAGCTGCTCACAATGGTATACTTATAACATTTAACACAATATCATAAATACCCCTATTTTCTGTTTCACTGTAGCCGTGAGTCAGCCCTGTGGGTTCAAAAGGCCTCCGAGGGCCATCCAGCCTCATAACGTGGATTTCCTAAATTGGGTAAAAATCCGGCGGTCGAACTTGATTTTGACCGTACCACCTCGCACAAC
>NW_027106021.1:143462-144433 GCF_000696795.3 Halyomorpha halys | reverse complement strand
AGTTAGAAGCACAGTGCCTTAAAACTGAGCCAGTCCGCTCCACGAAATAATATATTATTTATAATTGTCTAGAAGAATATTTAATTGTTTTTTTTATTAAATAATTAAAAAAGTTTTTAGTCTCAACACTCTTTATTATATCAATAGTCCAACGTTTCGGCCATTTCGGCCATCCTCGTGGACAATCTAAATATTTAATAGCTTGTTATACATTCATTTGTAACAATTATAACAACATTATTACTAATAATATAACATACCTTCAAATATAAATTCTTACCTCACATTAAAAATGATTTACAGGCTATTCTGCCCAGGTCATTAATTATAAATCAAAATCACCCTATGAAAAAATCAATTAATAGAGAGTCATATTAATTAATAATAAGTTTATGTTTAGTTACTTATTCTTTTCAAACTCCAATAATTTTTAAAACATTTAATTTTCGATTAATCTACACTATCACTATCATATTAACAGACTATTTATAACCTTCCACACACTCAAGTCAGGGTTGTTATTAATTTAATTCAAATTGCATTTTTATCTCAATTTGTATTTATCCCAATTATTAAAATTCATACCAAAATTAATTATAAATAGTAACAAAAATTTTTCTAATATTTTTCATAAATTTATTTTACTTAATCTCTGCATAATGTTGGTTTAAATTCCTTGCATCTGTTTTATAATTAATGTTCTCTGATATATAAATTGACTCAAGTATTTTTCTTTTGAACACATTGTTTTCTTTATGTAAAATTATGGTGTTATCAAAATCGAAATTATGTTGATTTTTGACTGCAAGCTGTACTAATGCTGTTTTATTTGGATCCTTTTCCTTATTTCATGTATCATTTCTGTGCTGATATATTCTTTTTTTTTATTGATAGATTTATTTATTGATAGATATTACAATCTGCCACACAGTTGTGGGCAATAGGTAATAGTGATGAATGATCTCATACAT
>NW_027106021.1:139138-141652 GCF_000696795.3 Halyomorpha halys | reverse complement strand
TTAACATGTTAAACCAAAGATCATGAATACCCCTTATATAGATAGCTAGATAATCTAAACACTGAATTTTATATATCAATCCTGATCGACTTTTAATTTTAATTTTGTCCTTCAAATTGCTATAATAATTTTTAATTTTACTGTTAGGCCTATAACATAATGATTATTCATCAACATCATAATGTTTTTCATTATTACGTTCATCTTGGAGATCCAACAAAAATTTTTTTTTGAAGTCCTGTTTGGTTTTGTTGTAACCTTTTGTTTAAAAAAAAAAAAAAGATTGTTTTTTCTTTCCAACAGTAACGAGTAGTTATGTTTTATTATATATATATATATATTGTTTGAAAATAGAGTAAATAGATTTTTTGTACTAATTAGCAAACACCAGCATCGTTTCGACGTTGCTATAGATAATAAGCCCACTAGAGTCAATCCAAGAAGGTGCAAGATGCGGGTCATACCTAATAATATATCATTTTATTCAGCCATTGCAAGACCGATGGCTACCATATGTTCGTTGCCTAGGGAAGTGTGACAATGCTTCATTTTATTTACGACATATTGAAGTAAACCAGTTTTTTAATTGTTTCTCCAATGAGAGATGTATGTAAAACAAGATCAACTCAGGCGAAGAAATATATGGGTTAAACAAATTATTAGTGCACTTCATTGGAAAAAAAGACACATATATTGTAAGAGACTACTCATTAACTTAACAATTGTTTTGAAATAGTTTTTATTTTTAATGTTCTGTTAATTTAAAATATTTGTATCTTGTTTTCTTATTTAGCCCTGATGAAGCCCTGCAAAGTGGGGCGAAACGTTGGCTAACAATAAATAATTTTTTGTTACTATTTGCATGCCTTTATTGACCGCCTTCTTTTTTTTTTGTGTGTGTTTTTTTAAAAACTTATTTATCCATTCAAGTAAAGGTTTTTTATTATATTTTCCTTTTAATCTATGTGTTAGTCTTATTCTCGTAAAATGTATCTATTTGTTTGTTCTTGGTAAACTGATCTACTGCTGTGACTATGAATGATGGTCTGATCTCACATTACCGTCTAATATTGAATTTTTTAAGCGGGTCACTGAAGAGGATCTAGGAGGGTGAATTCCGGAGAGCGAATTTGTTGATCGGGTGCATTGAAAAATTATGAAAGGATGAAATTGGAGGAGCAGAAATGAGAAAGAAAAATATGAATGAATGAAACATTTGTATTTGTTGTACAGACCGAAATGGATTGTAAAAGGAAACTGTAGGGGGGGAAAATATTGTTTATTATATCTTATTATTGTATCTCTTTTTTTTTCTCATTATACCACGTATGTGTAATTTATATATGTCCGATTACGGATTGATAAGTATGCTGTGTGAGATAGCAACCTAATGTATTTAGGCAGCATAGATAAATAAAGTATTTCACTCTTTACTGGTGTTATTTAAAACGGGATCTTAGATTCATGTTATGTTTCATAATATCACTAGCCCCATCAAATACCCTATCATCCATTAATTTATTTCAACTGCTAAATATGGTATACTCTAAATTACTTAGTAAATATGTTTATAGTTTATTGTGTTCAGCCGTAACATAACGGAGCGTTTTCCGAATTGTATTATGAAAATTAAAGAATTGATTACGATTACCCCCGTTACAACGGTGGTGACAACATCACGTCCTGGAGCAGAGTATGATCATGACCTCTTGCCAGTCCCAATTCCTATCATAACAGAGAATATCAATCGGGTAAACAATCGCCGGTCCAAGAACCCGGTGAAAAAAATTAATTTAATTCACACTAATTTTGATGAAAAAAAAACCTATAGGGAGTATGTAGCTCATTGGTAAGGCATTGGGCTATTGACTCCAAGGACCCGGGTTTGGTCTCCCCGGCCTCATTAAGTGGGTACTCTTAATTGTGTAAAAAAAACTGGCGTTTGAGCCTGATTCTGACAAAATGACCTTGCTGAATTAATAATTCTGGGTTAACTAATTAATTAATATATTATTAATACAATATTTGGGGGAATAAAAAATAGAAGCTGTTTCGAAACATTACAAAAAAAATAATTTTTTATTTTCAGCTCCATATTTTTGAAACAACCAACATTAAAAAACAATTTATAATAACATCATTTAAAGTAGAGTAAATTTGCTAAAATATGATCCCTCTCAGAGCTCATAATTAATTATATTTTCAAACGGCAACTTTTTTTTTTTTTCCAAATAATGGAAAATAAATATTTCGTAAATTAATTTTGATAAATATCATGAACACTACTATTCGTACCAACGACGTACAGATTTTTATTAGCTCTCAATTTAGAAGTAACAGGAGGAACAGAAATAGCAGTTTCCATGATATTCGCAAAAACAAATTGATAAAATGTTAATATTGCTTTCGTTCATCGGAAAATAACTTTTCGCTTATCTAAAACTATATCTCGGGCATTATTAGACGTACATATCCTATTAGCACTAAAATTATTTTATTAATTTATTACTAATT
>NW_027106021.1:134915-138758 GCF_000696795.3 Halyomorpha halys | reverse complement strand
TATTAATAAATAGCTAGATAAATGTATTATAATGTAGCTAATAACGTATAAACGTAGGACCAGCAGTTTTCACGATACTAAAATAATATTTTTCAAGATCATGCTTAACCGCCAATTTTTTCTTTAATTAAGATGAATTCATGAGGCTGGGTGTACCTCAGGACTCCATAGCTCACAGGATTGACTTAACGCTACAGTGGATTGCCCATTTTATGTTATGATCTCCTCTAGTGAGATTCATGCCGTTTTTCCATTCCAAGCACTTTTTAAATATTCCTCGATGTAACTATCATAAAGTATTCTCTTCTTGTGTTAAGCTAATATTTCAAAAGTGATATAGGACCGTCGCTCCCTGTGGGTCTTAGTGGGGCGGGTCCGACTGAAGAGGATTGCCTTTTTTGTGTGTTATGATCTCCTTCTGTGAGGCTGTGACATGTCGTACATCGACCAACCTACTCGCTATAATTGTCTGTTTGAAAAGTCATATAAGTAAGGCTACCATAGAGGGCGGGAGTGGAGGGTCTCTTGTCTTTTTCCAATTTCAGGCGCTTTTAAATATTGCTCGATTTTACATGTTTATATGGCATTCACCAATTTCTTTTTTTTATTTATTTATTTAATGTTATTTACAACTGTACAAATAATAAATGCAATAAGTAAATATGTTGTTTGTTTCATTTACACTTTGGAAAATCTTTGGAAGGAACCACCTATTGATGGTACTTCAAGCACTAATTTAAATTAGAAGGTCCCATGGCCATCTTCTTTTCAGACGCCTCGAAGGATTATCAGGGATTGTTAAGGATGACAGATTAAGAATTAATGGGTTAGGATGGGTAAGGAGTTTGGAATGAAAAGACGCATATCTGTTTTGGGCCAAATCTGCAACGAATGGGACGTTTAGGAAATCTTTGTGGATGAGTTTATTTGTAACGTAATAAGGAGCATCAAGAATTTTACGTAGGATTTTGGATTGTAACGATTGAATGCGGGAGGAATATGATGGTTTGGTATAGCCCCAGAGCTCGATTCCATATGTTCAAATTGGTCTGATTATTGTAGTGTATAATAATTTTTTGTAGTAAATGGGAAGTTTAGAGCGTTTGTCAAGTATTCACCAAAATTAGTTCACAAAATATTGATTTCACGTTATTTGAGTAAAAATATTTTGGAAAACTGAATCATGAGAACTATTGAACGTTATGAGCTCTATTAGAGTTCATACTTTAGAAAAATTACTATACTTTAAATGCTGTATTATGTTTTTTATTGTAGTTTTTTTTTTGAAGATGATGCTGTGTTGGACGATTGTTTGTGCATTTTTAGATTTTTTTTGAGATATAATATACTTTTTAGGGCGCGTGTCTTTTTTTTGTTGTTTTTTTTTTTCTTTGTCTTGTCTAGTTTAGATTTAAATTTTTCTTTTATCTAACTTAACTTGCCATTTTTTTTTTTTTTTTACTTTCTCGAACTTGAATTTTATTTTTCTGTTGGCCTTGGCACCATTTGCTTTTGCTCTTTCGTCTTGTTGTTGTTGGTCTTAATCATGATATAGTTTCAAATAAACTCTTTGTTCTCCTCTTGGACTCTTGGTACATATACCAATAATCCTTGAGGCATTGAACTGATCAATCCATTGGAGTAATATTCCTTGGAAGAACAATGACTGGTTCCTTAGGGACAGAAATCATTTTCGTCATTGTTTGGAAAATATCTCCTTTTCTGACGCCATAGCCTATTTGCATAGCCGTATTGTTGCCTAATTGTTTGGCTTTGGCAAATTTGCAAATGTTCTAACCTAAATTATATCCGAGCCTTGGGCTATTTAAATAATGTTTACGTAATTAACAAAGGGTTTCTTTTATTTATTTCGGCCTAGTTTGGAGTATTCTGCGGCAAAACTAACTTCATCGATTTATAATAATCGAGAAGAAACAAGCTTAACAATATGTTTTAACATTTTTAAATAGCTTGCTTTTTATCTATAAAATAATTCTACGTTTGAACAACATATTTTTACGTATTTTGTTCAATATCACACATTACTTTATTTATATTAATATTAACATTAAAAATCATAATTCATATTCAATACTAATTTCATCACTATAATAATATTTTGGGCCGCCCATTGCTCAGTGGTTAAGACACTGTCTTACCAATTTGATCTCTATTGGCGGTGCCGGTTCGAATCCGGCCTGGGACCTTGACTTTTTTCATTGTGTGGCGGTCCCACAAAATGAACAACTTTAACCCCCAACCATGGTAAGGCAGTATAGGATTCCAATGGGAGTCTTGGCCGAGAAAAAAAAAAATTATCGGGCGTGAGGTAGCCATTGGGTAAAGCGCGTGGTTACTAACTCCAAGGATCTGAATTTGAATCCGGCTGGGCATAAAATTGCTTTCTGTTACACTGTAGCCGTGAGTGGGTTCTGGAGCCCTCATGAGGTCCACCCCACCCAGCCTCTTAAATTGGGTAAAAATCTAGCGGTCGAGCGTCATTCTGACCAAATCACCTCCTTGCACAACCGTTTGTCTAGTAACAGTACTTCTACCTTACAAAGGTTCAGCCTTGACCCTTCATGGGTTGTATCGGTACAGATTTTAATTTTAATTTAATTTTTTTTTTAATCCAATCCTTACAGTCCAAAATCCTTAACGCTCCTTACTTTGTCACAAATTAAGTCATCCATCATGACCTCAATGTCCCATATGTTGCCGATTTGGCCAGAACCAGATACCATTCCTTCCATGGAAAACTTCTCAACCAGCAAAATCCACTTGTTCCTAACCTGGCTTCTCCTTCATTGCCTAATAATACTCCTACGCGTCTGAAAAGAAGATGGCCTCGGGATCTTCTCCTCTAGAAATGTTATTGGAGTTCTATCAATGGGTAGAAAAAAAAAATAATTAATTTTTAATAATATTTATCTCACCATTTTTTATAATAGCACAAGTCTAAGAGAAAATAACTTTTTTAAAATTTGATTTGATTATTTTGGCTGATCGTTATGTATTTTGGTGTTCTTAGCCTCAGATGAAGGCCTGAAATTTTGACCGAAACGCAGACGCTAATAAATACGTTTTTACTTATTTATTGTGTTGGCAGTCCCAACCATCTTCTTCTCATGTATTTCCTTATTGCAGTTTTGAATAACTGTACCTTCATACATGAAATACTCAAGAAAACTCTTCCCACGAGCGGGAATATAAGTTATTGTGTGAGCGAATGGCCTTGCTAAAATCAGGTGATCACTCTTGTAATACGTCATAATGAGTAATGAATTAACAGATTACTTGTTTTATTATAATTTAAACAATAAAAAAATTAAGTAGTCGGCATATTTATGTAGAATAGAGAACCATATATAACAGGATAAATATCTTATGTATAATGTAGGCTCATAAAATAAAAAATTGGAACGGTATAAAATTCATTCAAAACGAGAATCTTCTCATTCAGAATACTAGTTGGACACAGATTGTTGATGTTAATTCTATCAAGCTGTATTTACTTTTCGAGACCGGTTTTGCCGCTTCTCAACTCAAGTCCAAACCCTTGAACAGAATTCCTTGCGGTCGGTGGGAATCCAAAACGGCTCTCCAAGGACGTTAGGTTGATGGACATGCACACTAAATAAGGCTCCACTAAATATTTAGGACACTAAGTATAAATTAATTTAAATCTTCAATGTATTTAATTATTTCATTCAATATGTTTTGTCCTTTACTGAGAGGTAACTCTCAATTCCGTTCTGGACAGATAAACATAAGCTGCCACCTCCCCTCTTTTTTTTAGTTCTTCATATTACAAGAGCTCAAGAGGACAAAAAGTCAGTTTTT
>NW_027106021.1:132378-134865 GCF_000696795.3 Halyomorpha halys | reverse complement strand
CTTGGGCTATTTAAATAATGTTTACGTAATTAACAAAGGGTTTCTTTTATTTATTTCGGCCTAGTTTGGAGTATTCTGCGGCAAAACTAACTTCACCGATTTATAATAATCGAGAAGAAACAAGCTTAACAAAAAGTTTTAACATTTTTAAATAGCTTGCTTTTTATCTATAAAATAATTCTACGTTTGAACAACATATTTTTACGTATTTTGTTCAATATCACACATTACTTTATTTATATTAATATTAACATTAAAAATCATAATTCATATTCAATACTAATTTCATCACTATAATAATATTTTGGGCCGCCCATTGCTCAGTGGTTAAGACACTGTCTTACCAATTTGATCTCTATTGGCGGTGCCGGTTCGAATCCGGCCTGGGACCTTGACTTTTTTCATTGTGTGGCGGTCCCACAAAATGAACAACTTTAACCCCCAACCATGGTAAGGCAGTATAGGATTCCAATGGGAGTCTTGGCCGAGAAAAAAAAAAATTATCGGGCGTGAGGTAGCCATTGGGTAAAGCGCGTGGTTACTAACTCCAAGGATCTGAATTTGAATCCGGCTGGGCATAAAATTGCTTTCTGTTACACTGTAGCCGTGAGTGGGTTCTGGAGCCCTCATGAGGTCCACCCCACCCAGCCTCTTAAATTGGGTAAAAATCTAGCGGTCGAGCGTCATTCTGACCAAATCACCTCCTTGCACAACCGTTTGTCTAGTAACAGTACTTCTACCTTACAAAGGTTCAGCCTTGACCCTTCATGGGTTGTATCGGTACAGATTTTAATTTTAATTTAATTTTTTTTTTAATCCAATCCTTACAGTCCAAAATCCTTAACGCTCCTTACTTTGTCACAAATTAAGTCATCCATCATGACCTCAATGTCCCATATGTTGCCGATTTGGCCAGAACCAGATACCATTCCTTCCATGGAAAACTTCTCAACCAGCAAAATCCACTTGTTCCTAACCTGGCTTCTCCTTCATTGCCTAATAATACTCCTACGCGTCTGAAAAGAAGATGGCCTCGGGATCTTCTCCTCTAGAAATGTTATTGGAGTTCTATCAATGGGTAGAAAAAAAAAATAATTAATTTTTAATAATATTTATCTCACCATTTTTTATAATAGCACAAGTCTAAGAGAAAATAACTTTTTTAAAATTTGATTTGATTATTTTGGCTGATCGTTATGTATTTTGGTGTTCTTAGCCTCAGATGAAGGCCTGAAATTTTGACCGAAACGCAGACGCTAATAAATACGTTTTTACTTATTTATTGTGTTGGCAGTCCCAACCATCTTCTTCTCATGTATTTCCTTATTGCAGTTTTGAATAACTGTACCTTCATACATGAAATACTCGAGAAAACCCCTCCCACGAGTGGGAATATAAGTTATTGTGTGAGCGAATGGCCTTGCTAAAATCAGGTGATCACTCTTGTAATACGTCATAATGAGTAATGAATTAACAGATTACTTGTTTTATTATAATTTAAACAATAAAAAAATTAAGTAGTCGGCATATTTATGTAGAATAGAGAACCATATATAACAGGATAAATATCTTATGTATAATGTAGGCTCATAAAATAAAAAATTGGAACGGTATAAAATTCATTCAAAACGAGAATCTTCTCATTCAGAATACTAGTTGGACACAGATTGTTGATGTTAATTCTATCAAGCTGTATTTACTTTTCGAGACCGGTTTTGCCGCTTCTCAACTCAAGTCCAAACCCTTGAACAGAATTCCTTGCGGTCGGTGGGAATCCAAAACGGCTCTCCAAGGACGTTAGGTTGATGGACATGCACACTAAATAAGGCTCCACTAAATATTTAGGACACTAAGTATAAATTAATTTAAATCTTCAATGTATTTAATTATTTCATTCAATATGTTTTGTCCTTTACTGAGAGGTAACTCTCAATTCCGTTCTGGACAGATAAACATAAACTGCCATCTCCCCTCCTTTTTTTTTAGGTCATCATAGTACAAGAGCTCAAGAGGAGAAAAAAGTCAGTTTTTTATTACTTTTATGAAAACTATGTATAATTACTATTGAAAACTGATGAATCTGCTAAGTATGGGTGGGGGGAATAAAAAATGTCGCCTGTTTCAAAACCTTAAAAAAAATTAATTTTACACTATCAGCTTATATCTTAAAAACTACCAACAACACTAGAAAATCTAAAAGAAAATTTTTTAAAGGAGAGTAAATTTGCTGAAATATGAGCCCTAATAGAACTATTTACGTCCAATATTTCTAGAGACATAGCTTTTAAAAAAGCAACATTTCTTAAAAATCAACTGAAAGATTAGTAGTTACTTAATAAACATATTGTACAGAACGTAGAAAAATGAAACTAACTAATGAAAAGATCATTAGTTAGGGAATTTATTTTGAAAAATCTATATCTCAAAAACCTAACCTGGCTTCTCCTTCACAACCTAATAATCCTCCTAGACGTCTGAAAAGAAGAT
>NW_027106021.1:128788-132253 GCF_000696795.3 Halyomorpha halys | reverse complement strand
AATGGGTAGATTCTCCACATGTTTTTATCATGTCATAATATCACTTACAGCAAATTTACTTGATGTGTATATATGTATACAGTTGTAAATATCAATAAATAAATTATTTAAAAAAAAAATCTATTTGGTTGTTACATAGTGAATTGATCTATTTACTAATGTAAACATCTCGGGTCTAATGTTGTTAATTATATAGTAAATTAGATGTTAATTTAACTAAGGGATGAAATCCAACGCAAAAACCCACCGCTGGGGTTGGTGGATGGTTATTGTTGTGTATAATTAAGAAGGGACATTAGGAGGCAGTTAATGGCCCCGAGACTTGCGTGTAATTAATTAACGCGGCTGTAATCTGATGGCGTTGAAATTAATTTACAGGATACACTATAGAGTATTCATCCGCCTTCCCTCAATGGTAAGGCCTTGTGTTCCTGCTCTGGCTTTAGGTGTTGGAAAGAGGGAAGTGGACAATTGTCGCCTTAATTCGACTAATTTCCCTAGATTAACACTTATTTACTTAAATAAAATAAAAATTGAATAAATTATAAATAAAACAGTTATAACTTCCAGAGTTAACTATCCATCGAAATTTTTCTTTTATTCAAATATTACGGAAAAAGTTGGAATAAAACGAGGTAGTTGATAAACACTTGAACCAAAGTAGTTAGTAAATCTACTTCGAATTTGCATGACCGAAACAAATTTATGTGGTAAAATACCTGTGCTGGAGTATGCTGATGATTTGGTATTATCGACTTAACATCTCCCAATATGTGTCAATAAAAACATGATATAAAACTGTCTCAGGTAATAATAGGAATTATAAGAAATATATATTTTTAAAATAAATCATTCATCAAAAATTAGTTAATTTTTATTTTATTCTAATAAATTAATTTAGGGATTATTTATTAAATATTCTCAATGTAAATATTCTATTTCGATTGGTTTTCTTTGGTAAATATATTTATAAATAGAACTTTTACAAGCTAGGTATTTCTGATTCCTAGACAAGGCGACATAGACGTGGAGAACTAACGGTAAACGTAGAGGGGCCAACGAAGGTTAGGAAACGAAGTGTTTTTTTTTCCCTTGTCCCTTGCCTCTGTTCATTTAAGCAAGCTATAATGGAAAATTATTTTCATATTTTATCTTAAATTGAAACAAATTTAATTATTAATCCATAATACAACTAAATTTAAGAACATAGATTATCGCAAGATAGTAAAACCAAGTCTAATGGACCTCGAATACAAATAAATAAATGATAAAAGTTAGGCTAGAAATATAGGAAAGATAACGATATATCGATATATTTTACAAAAATTCATATCCAATATTAAAATATGACTATCGTAAACCAATATTAAAAAATAAATAAAACAATAACTTAGATATACTATTTTAATTTTTATTTTAAAGGACCTCGAATACATAGAAATAAATGAGATAAAAGTTGAGTTATGAATATAGAAAAGATAACGATATATCGATACATTATATAAAAATTTATATCCAATATTAAAATATGACTATCGTAAACCAATATTAAAAACAAAACAAAAAATAACTAAACAATAACTTTGATATATTAGTTTAATTTTTATTTTAAAGGACTTCGAATACAAAGAAATAAATAAGATAAAAGTTGGGTTATGTATATAGGAAAGATAATGATATATCGATGTATTTTACAAAAGTTTACATTCGATATTAAAATATGACTATCGTAAACCAATATTAAAAACAAAACAAAAAATAACTAAACAATAACTTTGATATATTAGTTTAATTTTTATTTCAAAGGACTTCGAATACATAGAAATAAATTAGATAAAAGTTGGGTTATGAATATAGAAAACATAACCATATATCAATATATTTTACAAAAATTTACATTCAATATTAAAATATGACTATTTTCTACCTTAATAATTATTTGTTGTTTATTGTTAGTTAAAGTGATAGTTATATATTTTTTATAATTCATCAATTACTCTATTTTGATTTTCTTACAATTTTTATTTTTTTATGGGGATACTTAATTATAGATATTTTACTATATGGATATATTTGTTCGATAAATTGTATTCGATATATCGTAACATCAATAAAATAATATTTAAGATATATTAGTTTAATTTTTTTTCTACCATGATAATTAGTTGTATTTTTTTAACATAACACTGATGGTTTGAAGTTTAATAGGTATTATTCATCATTAACTAAATTTTAATTTTTTGGTTATAAGTTGGATAGACATCATCAATTATTAATTCTATTTTGATTTAATAAGATTTTTCGATTTTTTTTTCTTTTATTTGAAGCAACTTAATTATAAAAATATTAATATACCGAAATATTTGTTCATTTATAATCGATACATTGTAAATCGATTTTAAAATTCGCCTATCGAAAACTGATATAAAAAAAAATTATAATAATAAAAATAAAATCTGAAATATATTAGTTCAATTTTTTTTCCACCTTGGTAATTATTTGTTGCTTTTTGTTTTTAAATAAAAGTGATGGTAATCATTTTAATAGGTATCCTTCAACATTAACTCTTTTTTTTTATTTTCTAATATTTTGTTTCAATGTTTTTTCTGTTTTTTTTTATGGTGCTTACGTATATTAATATATTGATATATTTGTTAAATAATTTGTATTCGATACATTGCAATATCGATATTAAAATTTGACTATCGAAAAATTTTTCAAAGAAAAAAAAAATAAAAGGCAAGAAATAAAACGATTTCTGAGATATAAAAGTTCTTAATAAAAATTATAGAAAAAGATTCTTTTGAAGAAAGATAGCATAGTTAGTTTCTTAGACATCTTATACTGAGCCCTGACGAAGCCCTACATAGAGGGCCGAAACGTTGGTTACCAATAAATAGTTAATCAATATTACTTTGTACCTAATATCAACTATTAATCTTCCAAAAAAACTCTTCGATAGAAGTTCTCGTTCAACTTTTATGTTAAAACATAATTTGAAAAAAAAAATCTAGACAAATTGGAACTTTTTGAAAAATTGCATCTATTTCAGAGGTTTCAAGCCAAGTTTTGCATTTTTCCGATCGTAAAATAATAATTAAACATATTCTTATAATCCGATTTTATAGTTTTAAAATTATAAGAGGTTTACTTATCTAAATTTATATTTTATTTCTCATTTTATATTAGAAAAATACGAACATATTTAAAATAGTAGAAAGATTAGAGGATATAGGCGAGCCATTGTAAACAGATGGAAAGCTTAGAGAAGTGAAAGTTACTGCCATTGCAAACAAATTACTCCCACGGAATGGCCAAGGGATTGCTGACATACTTACTATCTTTGAAGTTATTTTATTTTACACAGAATTCAAATATTATTATTATATGATTTAGTAATAATATTATTTCTTACTGTTAACGCAACTGGTTAACTTATCCGCTAAAATGTCATATTCAAAGTAT
>NW_027106021.1:123867-128063 GCF_000696795.3 Halyomorpha halys | reverse complement strand
TATTAACCAAAAGGAGTAAACATTAAATATGAAAATAATAAAATTAAAGTATTATTATCTTAAAAAATAATCTCATTCAATTTGAAGATATTTTATTGTAGAAGGACTATCTTCCTTCCGGGTGGCGGTAAATAAAGGTATTAAAATAGTAAAAAAAAAAAAATTATTGTTAAATAACGTTTCGCCCCACTTTTCAGGGCTGATAAGCATGAAGTTCTGCTGTCAACTTTGTAAATAGTTTTTTGTTATTATTTTGATACCTTTATTGCTATCTTCCTCCAATCTACTTCATACGGTCAACTACCTTCTTCCAATATAAAAATATTTTAATTAGTTAGAAACAAAAAACGTTATATGATACACTTTTTTTATGATCAATAGACTATTTTCTCTAATTAACAAAGAATGTATGGTTATATCGACAAGTTTGAAGTGCTATCCAAAGATAAGAATTTAAAATATTTCCAAATTATATTATTTCGGTAAACACATGAAACTAAGATAAATATTAAACCCCAATCGGTAAACACTTGATACAATTTTATGTTTATTTACTGAGGTTAGGTGGATTATTTCATATAAACTATCATGTATAGAATTTACATAATACTTCGTCAGTCCTAGTAAACATTTTTAATATATAGGTTTTTGTTACATTTTGACGTTGTATCTTATTCTCTTCGCAATAGTAAAAAAGATATTGTTTAATATGTGACGTAAATAATTGAAAACACAAAATAATCAATTGGAACATATCAAAACTAGAAATTAGTAGCATGCACATGTTCCCATAATTTAAATTTTATGTTCTCTAGATACGCTACTTTTCGATCTGTAAATTTGATCAATTTATACATGTGAATCGGTTTTTTTTTATCTGGATTATAATTTTTTTATTTATTGGGAGAGTGTTTTTATTATTCTTAATATACCGTAAAGAGGGGTGACATTCGTACAGTTTTTCATGTTTTTTTATTCTTAAATCTAATATACGTTTGCACTCTTGCAACAACAATCTTTTCCTTTAATTTTAAATAGGCTTCACTTTATTGAAAATTTTTTTTCTTCAAATATTTAGGAAGATTTGCCAATTTTTTAAAAACCATTTTCACCCTGTAATGCAGGTGACTTTAGATTCCAAGGATATAACAAATATTCTTTTCACTCCTTAGAGATTCTAGAAGGTTTCAGGACATAGATAATTTTTTTAAAAAAAAGTAATTTAGCCTAATGGAAGGAAATACTGTTAATTGCATTTTTCAGTTTAAAAAGCCCGTTTTTAATAACTTTCCCAAAAAACCACCTAAGAACACAATAATAGGGTACATAAAATACATTTTCATAATTTAAAAAACATCCCATTCGTTGCAGATTTGACCCAAAACAGATATGCGTCTTTTTATTCCAAACTCCTTAACCATCCTAACCCATTAATTCTTAATCTTTCATCCTTAACAATCCCTGATAATCCCCCGAGGCGTCTGAAAAGAAGATGGCCACGGGACCTTCTAATTTAAATTAATGTTTGAAGTGCCACCAATGGGTGGTTCCTTCCCAAGATTTTCAAGTGTATATGAAACATACTAGATATTTACCTATTGTATTATTTTGTACAGTTGTAAATTACAATAAATAAATAATTTTAAAAAAAATATTAATTTTTCAGTGTGGCTCCTACCCCAGGATCAAGTTCACTCGTATTTTTCTTGGTCTTACTTCTACTAAAGCTTCTCTGGAAAATTAAGTATCTTTTTTTGGTATAATTCTTGTCGGAATGTCCTAATTTCTTCTTCAAGACACGAGGTAGTTACACTTCTGACCGATAAAAAGAGTAAAAGCATGGTCTGAAGTAAACAAGTTATGCACCATAATCACCACTAGAGTAAAAATGGTACAAAGCTAGTGTAACAATGCTCCTCATAAAACGTACATATTTTGGTATTTAAATAATCTAAAATCATGTAATAACATTTTCTATAACCGGAATCCATTTTAGCATAATATTATTAACAACGGAAAATTAATCATTAAAGCTCCAAAACCCGCGAGGACTAGGCAACAGAAGTTTGGAAGATTTGGTTCCAATGTTTCGAATGTTGTGTTGTGAATCTATGAAAAAAAAATCCTAAACGTTCAGGAAAAGAGAATGATGTAAATTTGACGTTTGGTACTGTTATGGCAACCTTTAAACGAACTCATGAAACCTCCAGCACTTGTTTGGAACCTTTTTCAAGCACGCCAGAACGATTCAAAATTGATACACCACGTTGTACCATAGTCAACCCAACTGTACCATATACATACCACTGTAGGATAACCGGTTCTTTTTCATCAATAAGATAACCTGGCGAAAATAATTCATTTGAAAAAAAAATTAGTCAGCAGTGTAATTATTTAATGGACAATGGCGTTTTTCTTTCTTACTTTTCAATGTGGTATTGAATAGTTGAGTAGCCCCAAACACCAATCCTGAACTCCGAATTACAATTTATTCTAATTTTTTTTGTCCTCAATTCAAAATTATTATTGAAAAAAAAACAGTAACCCGAAACAGGTTATTTTTAACGGGTATTTCATTACTCAGATTATAACCGGTTCAATCCGATAATCTGGCTAAAATACGAGAGTGGGGAGGTCCGTATTTGGTTAAATCTCCAGTTTAGAGGTCCATGGACTACTGAACCACTGGTTACTGAATGGACATTCTGTTTATTCATTAACTCATTATCACTTTTCGTGGCATTCATTGGATGATTGAGAAACCTGAAACGCTAATCCCTAATTCCGAAATGCGATGTATTCCAGTTTTGTCTCAATTAGAAATGTATTATCTATCGTCTTTATTATTTTTATTTTCTTCTTATATGCGATACAAGAGGAGGACTCAAAATAGCTCCTTGAATGGATAGCTCATATGTGATATTAAACATAACAGGTAACCTTAAAATACCAAAGGTAATAAAAGGTAAGACTTTTTCTTTTTTTCACAGTAATGCACTTACTAAATCACTTTTATTTCTGTTTTAGAGGGTTCGGAAAAAAAAAAAATTTGAAATTTGTTTCTGAAAAACAAATACACGAAAACCTATTGTTTTATGCTGTTAAAACAGTGTTTAAGGAGGATTTATTAATATTTTTTACTAGATCAAAAATAACAAAAAAATGCTATTTACACTATTTTTTATTTCAATTTATAAAAAAAATGTTCATGTAACAATTAACCATTTTGAACTGTTAAAACCGAAAGTGAAAAAAAAAAAAAACCCTCGTTGCAAAGCTTAAGTGAAATTAAGAATGTTTCAATAGTATGCTACATATAATCAGTATAAATGAGATAACGACCAATAAATGTACGACATGTCAACCTCACAAGAGGAGATCATAACCCAAAAAAGGCAATCCTTCCCGTCGGACCCGCCCCGCTAAGACCCTCGGGGAGTGACGTTCCTATATCACTTTTGAAATATTAGCTTAAAACGGGAAGAGGATACTTTAAGATAGTTTAATCCAGCAATATGAAATTGAAAATTTTTTTAATAATTTGTATAAATTATTCTCCTCTGATATTTTGAAATAATCGAGGATCTTTAACCTATACCTTTATTTTTCTGCGTATCTATGAAGTCAAAATTTCAAAATGTTCAACACAGCATAAAACATTTGATACTTGACATCATCCTCTCAAGAAATAATAAGCGTTATTAAAATATTTTTTAATAAAATATAAAAAAAAAAAAAAACATAACAGAAAAGCAAATGGAGAGTATTTTAAAGTACACCTAAAAAGTCACTCAG
This sequence comes from Halyomorpha halys, assembly GCF_000696795.3. Lineage (NCBI taxonomy): Eukaryota > Metazoa > Arthropoda > Insecta > Hemiptera > Pentatomidae > Halyomorpha > Halyomorpha halys. The sequence continues at coordinate 124,268 of NW_027106021.1, read as the reverse complement.
GAGAGTGAAGACATTGAATCGACTCCGTCAGAAGGTGAAAAAAAAAAAAGTGTTGAAGGAAAGATGGCCGAGGAAGGTCATACAGAGGCGATGATCCCTCAGGAACTAACTGTACAAGAAATGAATACATTCAACCTCCTACGGTTATCTATCCCTGGTTCGAATACATAATGTTCGGATACATAATGCATACCAATATATATTGTTAGCCAATTGTTCTCAAGGGATGAGTACGAATTACCACCTTTCCGGTGTAATATTTGGACCATGCTACGAGTTTGGAATGGAAATATCCAAGAGGCAGTGAAAAAGAATTATTCAGCTTAAAGTTTCAAGTTCATGAGGTTTATAAGTTACAGTGTAATCTTAGAAATTCCAACTAATCTCTTCCAACTAATTCT
>NW_027106021.1:120414-122749 GCF_000696795.3 Halyomorpha halys | reverse complement strand
TTTATCAATGGTTCGTTCATGAATAAGGGTCGTATCCATGGCAATTTTAGTTATAGTAGAAACTAATAGCTAAAATTGTCATGGATACGACCCTTATTCATGAACGAACCATTGATAAATAAATATCGTATCCATGACAATATTAGCTATTAATTTCAATTATAGAAAATTTTTGCTCATCTCTGCCTATAGATCGAGTTAAAAATTCCATTTACACATGTGCTCTAATATTTGAAAACAAACATGTTATTGCTTCGTTAGTTCTCTCTCTCTCTCAAAAAAAAATTTAATATTGTTTTACTAATGCCGCTTGAGTGTTCGGAGCACTGAAGTGAGATTACCGAGATTTCATTGTTTTTGAATTTTTTTCGGAAAAAAATAACTTTTTTTTTAACTTCTTTAATTTAATTTACCATTGGAACTGAAAAAGGTCCACCTAAATATATAAAATACATTAAAAGAAACAAAGTGAAACTCTTCACTCTCTATTTAAAGAATAATAAATCAATTTCTGCATTAAATATTTGCAAATAATTATGGCCCATGGAATAAAAAATGGCCCAAACAGAAACAACGACATTATCTGAAAAAACGTGGTTGCATTGCCAATAAAAGAGAGTCTGTTAGTCAGATCAAACTATCTGCAAATACATTGACAATTAAAAAAAAAAAAAATTTTTTATTCGGAGCTCCGTATTTTTAAAACTACCAACAAAACTTGAAAACCTAATAGAACATCATTTGAAGAAGAATAAATTTGCTAAAATATGAGCCCTAATGGACCTGGTTTCGTTAAATATTTCCCAATATACAGTTGTTTAAAAAACAACATTTCATGAAACATATACTCAAAAATCATTAGTTAGCGAATTTATTGTGGGAAATCTTTCTCTCAGGAACCATGAGATGTACAGATGTCTATTAGCACTCCAATTAAAGCTAGTTTAACATACTTTAAATTAGTTTATGAAGTTTATCTTCGTAGGATTAGTAGTTTTCATGATAGCTGCCAAAGTAAATTTACAAAATTTTGATTTCTAGTTGTTCGAACATAACATTTAGTGTATGAAAACGTATATCTCAGGAACTATTTGACTGACAGATGTCTGTCAGCGCTCAAATCAAAGCTAATTTAACATACTTCAAATTAGTTTATGAAGTTTATCTTCGTAGGGGTAATAATGTTCTTGATATTTGTAATATGCCATGATATTTACTTGTTTATCTACACCATAGCACTTATTAAATTCCTCTCTTATCGAATTTTTAGTATTTTTCATAAGCATAAGCATCTAGTAAATCCATTTTTGAGGCTTCCAACACAATAGAGTAAATTTCACAAAGTATACAGTTTAGTCATTATTCTTCCGGACCAGCGATTTGTCAGAACATTTTTAATCTTGTATATAAAAGTTAAAATATCTCTTGTTATGGTTTAATCAAAAGTATTTACCTACCTATACCAGATCTATCATTAATCTACTTCTTTATGACTGTATTATTTTTCTTTACTTTATCTCACTGAATCGAACATAATAACAAGAGCCATTATAGTGAAGAAAATATTCTCAATCATAAAAGTAATTTTTTTCTGGCCATCACGAATTATGATTAATGAACTTAAAAATGGACGAATGACCTAAATATTTTTCCAATTGTCAATTAAATGAAAGATCTTAAAAAAAAGAAAAAAAAAAGTTCATTTCCTTCTGAAAAAATAATACAACGACTAATTAAAGATACTTAAATTAATATTTAAATACCCTAGGAATAAGACAATCACATTTGGCTGAATCCTATTTAACTACCTAAACGATATACATGAAAAAAAAACATTATAGAGAAAAATTAATTTTTGCCCAATTCAGTTGATGTTCTTAAAACAAACATATTTATTATGCCATAAGAGAAAAATAAAAAAAGTATTATTGTGAAAAAAAAAAAAATCACAAAGTTGAGATTTATAATTAGTACTCCCCAAAAACAAATAAGCAAATTTATAGAACTCCTTTAAAAACTTTTCAGGTAAAAACAATTTCAGACTGGACTATTATTTATTTAAGTAAAACTTCATTCAAAAAAGTGCTGACAAACTATATTGGGTTGCTAATTACACAGTTTTACTCTTACAGTAAATTTATAATATATAATGATACATTTTTTATTTATTTTTGTATTTTTATTCTTCAATTTTTTTCTTTCTAAACTTTTTTTTCCTTATTATTCTCTTGTTTTCATCATTTATCTATATATCTAATTATATATAATCCCAATATATCTTTCCTTTTTTTTTCCTCTTTAAGAAACATAGAATAAAATTAAAATATAAATATTT
>NW_027106021.1:117627-119244 GCF_000696795.3 Halyomorpha halys | reverse complement strand
AATAGCACAATTAAAATATATACTTTATCTAAAAAAAATGGCAGATCCGCATCCCCTAACATGCATTCCTTGCAATTCATTTTAGATATAAAATTTAGTAAGTGTAGAAATAATAAAGAATTTCAACTAAAAATGCAATAAAACTTAAATTTTATAATAAATAATAAGTATACGTTTGGCCCATTTTAGATAAGGTTTTGTTCCTTTTAATTCTATAATTTATAATTTTCTACTGTACACTTATATATAAAAATCTTATTAGTAATTCTGCGTGCATGTTCGATAATAATAATCTAATCTTTTATTATTATTGTTATTATTATATATCCTTTTAATTGTATTTTGTAAATATTTTATATATGTAATATAAAACCATAATTAAAATGTAAACTGCATTTCAAAATGGCAGATGCATTCTCATCCCCGAACTTGCACACAACCCTTGCAAATTTTATAGAAAGGATAGAAATTATTTTTATGAAAATTCCATTATTTCAATTGTGAAATTATTAAAAAAAAAATTAATCAGATGAACAGAGGATTACATTAATATGAACGTGACAATCAAATGCGTTTAATTATTTCACAATACAAACCGAGAACCACATCCAATCGGTGAGCTATGGAGGGGGGGGGGGGGATTGGTTCGGTTAATGCATTATATGTTTACAACTAGACTGCTATCAAATCCTCTAGTTCTTGGCTTAAAAATAATAATTATAATTACTTATAATATAAATTATTTAATTTTTTTTTTAAATAAATGAATTAGTCATTAGAAGACTCGACCACAATAAAATAATCTGATATAAATACATTGTTTTCTTGACCGAAGACCGATCTGAGAAAGACGTAGGTGTAACTCCCACGGTTGTTAGGAATACCTTCGGATAAACAGGTAATAAGAGAAGTTTCTAAATGTCTGGAACATCTGTACGGTATTGTATAACGAGTCTGTTCCGAAAAATTCAATTATATAAAAATTCTATCGGGATTCTTATACGTATAGACAGGCCTTTAGGATATGAAGAGTGCCGGTTGTAAACACCGATATTTAGTAGCAGATTCTGGAAAATAATTCAAACCACGATTGTTACCAAAAGGTAATCTCCATTAAAAAAACATTTCGACGGAGAAAACTTACTAAATGATCTCAGCTAATAACCGGACGTATGACCTAAAAATGCATAGTAATTTAGTAAGTAGTACAACGGAGATTGACTTAATACCTAAAGATAAAATTACTACGGTTAAGAATAGGTTCCTTTTACCTGTTATTCTCCTCATGATGTTTGTTAAATTATCCACGGGACTAAGATGTGTAGCTTATCTATTGAAGATACTTCCTTGTTCGGGCGACAAGCCTTGCATTCCTTCGAGGGTTCTAGGCCCCCGTGTACGACAGGAATACGACACTATCATGCGAACACCACAGCAAACAGAGAAACAACACAACAATAAGAAACAGACCGCACAGTACAGATCGGCAGTTGCTGGCAGACTGAGGTGCGAGGGGTTGTGGCAGAGCGCTCTGGCGGCAGGGTGATCAACTAAGCAAGTTTTAGTTAATGTGGTCGGATCATCTACAGTAAGTCACGCCATCATCAGAAGTCAAAT
>NW_027106021.1:113835-115647 GCF_000696795.3 Halyomorpha halys | reverse complement strand
GAGCTTGGCAAGAGTTCGGCGACGTGCAGAGCCATAGACAAAAGAACCATAATCTAGCTTGGAACAGACTAATGTAGTATAAAGTTTTAACATGGTAGACCGATCCGAACCCCCCGATGTACCTCTAAGATACTGGAGTATATTTAATTTTTTTGTTGCGGCTGACCTTAATGATGTAATGTGCGGTTCCCAACTTAATTTATGATCAAATAAAATAAAACTAAATGCTATATCTTAAAACATAAGATGACTAACACTTCTGATAATAAATAAAAAAATCAAAATCAAATACAATTAAACTAAAAATAATAAATGGAAAGGTACAATTTCTCCATACATATTTACAAATATGAACGAAATTCTAAAATCTAAAATACAGAGAATATATAAACCTTATTTGAAACTTTCAATTGTTATTCTTCCGGAATTGGGTGGACAGAAGGTATTCGAAGATACGGGATTTGAAGATTGGAATGGTATTAGAACTAGGAATAAAATAGGTAATAGAATGAGGAAAGATCTAGCAAAGGCTGGGGTTCGATGGGCAGTTACATATAAGTCTGAAGGCCGTGAGCGGGTATTGCAGGAATGCACTGAGGATTTAAATTGAAGGATATCAGAGATGTACGATGGGCGGTAGGATTGGATAACTTGATAGAGGAAGCTAGGAAATGTTTACGACGGAAGGAGGGATACTTATAGTACAAGAGCACAAGAGGAGAAAAACTCATTTCACCCCAATTTTTATAATTTTAATGAAAACAATAAATAATTACTAGTTAAAATTCGTGAGTCTTCCAAGTATAGTTAGGAAGAATACAAAACGGTAGCTGTTTCAAAACGTTAAAAAATATATATATTGACCGTAAAAATTGTTATATAAGAAAATGGTCAGGGTTGCGGTCAAAAGAGAAACAAAAATAGTTTACAACTATTTATTTTCCGACGTTTCACTTCACTTTGCAGGGCTTCATCAGGGCTAAAAAGATACAAAAAAAACTAAGAATATTACAACAATAAGATAACCCACAACTCTAGAAAACATAAGTAAAAAAGTAAATGAAAAATTAAACAGATGTACAATAAATTAAATAAGAATATTAAAAGGTTACAATCAATAAATGAAAACGGAAATAATAACGGATAAAAAGAAGAAATATAAAAGAAAGTACAAACTAAGAGATGGAAAAAGGGGGATAAAATCAAAATCAAGATTAAAGGAAGAAAATGAATTAAACAGAAGAAGGTAACATATCTAATGCTAGAGTTCTCGCAGGGGTAACCTAGTCGTATCGTAGAGGGCAATCGTTTATTTCACTGATTTGTCTTCTTAAAAAATATATATAATTCTATTGAAAGCTATAGAAATTAATGTTGTTTATATTTTTAGAATGTGTGTGTGATAATGATTTTCAATATTATCTATCCTTTTATTGGTTGATTTTAGGTGAAAGCAGATATGTGAATTAAGTTAATACTAGTATACCTCCGCGAGAGCTCTCGCATTACATTTTAATTCTTCCCTATCAAATTGAATTTCAAGAGATGGATGAAGACGGCAAGAGTGGCAAGATGAATGGTTCATCATGAGAGACAACAAGTTAAGAATGGTCCAACAGACAGTGAACCGTCCAACCAGAAACTTGAATCTGCTACGGAGAGAAGATGTGGTATTAACCCGTCTTCGGATCGGCCATACTCGACTCACCCACAGTCATCTCATAAACAAAAAGAAAATACACCGATGTGTCGCTACTGCGGAAACGATCTCACCGTTAGGCACAATCTCACTGAATGTATTGCTCACGAACC
>NW_027106021.1:111459-112845 GCF_000696795.3 Halyomorpha halys | reverse complement strand
CTAACTGTCCAGCATGGATAAGTGGATGCAAAATTTAATATAGTAATTTACTAACTACGTCAAATCTAATTGCAACTTTGTAAAATGTAAATTGTAATTGTAAATATGTTATTTTAATTGTAAATATGTAATCGTAATTGTTAATTTGTAACTTTGTGAATATGTCAATTGTAATCTACTAGCTTTGTAAATTCAGTGTAAATGGCCCTAGTGGTCGAAAAACTTAAATAAATAAATTCTTCCCAGTCATAAATTCTAGTTTGGTTTCGAAAAAAAAAATCCTCACTTAATCCATGTCTTATTTTAAAAAGGTTAATGTTTTTAACTTCAAAGCACACAGCCCGGGACGTTTCATAAAAACAATCAAACTATTTTCTTCCGATTTGGAACTGAAAGTTTCCAAATATTCATAGGATATCCCCCCAGTAGCTTTACTACTGTTTGCTCTGAACAGCCCTGATGAAGCCCTCAAAGTGGGGCGAAACGTTGGAAAATAAATAGTTGTAAACTATTTTTGTTTCTCCTTTGACCGCAACCCTGACCATCTTCCTATACATCACTTTTTACGGTCAACTATATATACATATATATAATAATTTTAAATGTATTGTTAGGTCTATACTTTAAAGAGTATTCATTAACATCATTATCTTTAAAAGATTTCTGTATATCTTCAGATAATCCCTTTATATAACTGAATTCATTTAATTTATTTAAACAGTAAAAATAGATATACAATCACTTTTTTTTTCTTTTAAATTATTTTATGTTAACTTGTTATTATAAATACCAAGATAATGGATTTAATCTTGGTCAGCCAGTAAATATATAAAATATAAAATATTTAGCACGTTATGATACCCACACTGAATGCTCCCCGAGATACAACCGCATAAATAAAGTATGCCCACCTCGCTTTAAGACAAACAAGGACGAAATAAACAATAATTTGCATACTAGATATTACCCCGACTCAGCTGAATCTCATTATCTACTAATGCCATTGCCTTCGAGCTAATTATTCTCAATATCTGGGTCGGTAGCGGATTTGGCAGCTCCGTGGGTTGCAGTTGTAATCAAGGCATTGACTGGCAGCGAGGCTATAACTTCGAGACCTAACTAAGAGCTGCCTTACCTTAAAGTAGTAGCAACTTATGGCAATGGTAATCCATAAATCATTTTTGGAAAATGTTATTTTATCAAAATACTTTAATATAGTTTCTAAATCCGAAGCAAATTATTCAGAAATTTAATGTTTTTTTTTTTTTCCAACACCTATAAAACAGAAAAACCGAAACATAAATAATATTGAATTACATGAAAGAACATAATTCAAAGTGAATAATACCTTTTTCTACCAATGGTACTGGAAGTTGTACAAGTGAA
>NW_027106021.1:105994-106282 GCF_000696795.3 Halyomorpha halys | reverse complement strand
AAATAATAATAATAATAATAATTAAAGAAGAACGAAAATTAGTAAATAATAATTAGAGAAGAAAGAAAATGAGCAAATAATAATAATTAAAGAAGAAATTAAATTAGTAAATAATAATTAGAGAAGAAAGAAAATGAATAAATAATAATAATAATAATAATTAGGGGAAAAAGAAAATGAGTAAATAATAAAACTAACTAGAGAAGAAAGAAAATGAGTAAGTAAGAATAATAATTATTAAAGAAGAAAGAAAATGAGTAAGTAATAATTAAATAAAAAAGAAAATGT
>NW_027106021.1:100524-101771 GCF_000696795.3 Halyomorpha halys | reverse complement strand
AGAAGAAAGAAAATGAGTAAATAATAATAATAATAGTAATTAAAGAAGAAAGAATATGAAAACAAATAATAATAATTAGAGAAGAAAGAAAATGAGTAAATAATAAAAATAATTTTGTTTGAAAAAGATAGTTGACCGAGTGAAGTAGATTGTTGGAATAGTACAAGAGCTGAAGAGGAAAAAAGAGTCAGTTATTTCACCCCAATTACTGATTACTTTAATGAAAACTATGTATAATTAAATTAACTATATATAATTACTAGTCAAAATTGATGAGCCTACCAAGTACAGATAGGGGGATTAAAAAATCGCGGCTGTTTCAAAACGATAAAAAAATTATTTTTTCATTAAAACAACTAACAACACTAGAAAACTTAAGATAACATCATTCAAAGTAAAGTAAATCTTCTAAAATATGAGCCCTAATAGAGATATTTTCGTTCAATAGTTACTGAGATATATCTTTTTAAGAAGAAACGTTTCATAAAAAATATACTGAAAAATCCTTAGTGAATGTATTGTGGGAAATCTATATCTCAGGAACCATAGAACGTACAGATATCTACTAGTACTCAAATTAAAGCTAGTTACATTTACTATAAAATAGTTTATAACGTTTATCTTCGTAGGAGAAGTATTTTTTATGATATTTAACAAAATAAATGCACAAAATGTAAATTTCTAGTTTTTCGGATAAAATTTTTAATTTTTGAAAAAATACATCACAGGAACCATAAGACCTACATATGTCAGCCAGCACTAAATTTATAGGCAATTTGACTTGCTATAAAGTAGGTTATGTCACTTTTCTTGTATAATAATTAAAGAAGAAAATAAATGAGTATCAAAAATCCATAAATAGTTTTTTTTTTTTGATACCTTTATTGACGCCCGGACTAGCTTCCTACAATAATAATAATTAAGATATAGAATGAAAATATAGAAAAAGTAGTTGGGGGGATAGGATACCCCGTAAAGAGCGAAGAAGGGAATTAAGGGAGGGTGATTTTAACAGGGTTTATGGGGCCCTTCCTACCCTGCCACTTCCTAGGATGGGGGATGGGGTGAGTGTTTGGAATAAATGATTGAAGGAAACAGGGAGGTAGTCAACTTAATGTTAACGTTTGTTGACGGGTTGTTGTTCTGATTCCAGTAGTAGTTCATGATGTATATGTCATGTTACGTCTCATAAGTGAAATGCCTTAACAAATCGTCCGTAGCATTGGTACCACTGAAGTCACTGTTGG
>NW_027106021.1:98151-100304 GCF_000696795.3 Halyomorpha halys | reverse complement strand
TATAACTAATAAAGCAATGGATGACAATAATAATGTGTAATGGCAGTTCTCAATTGGTTCATCTTGATTCTCTTCCTCACAAGTTAGAAGATCAATAAGACACTCAGTAGTAAAACTTTCACATTACTTGTACTTTTCACCCAATTTTGTCATGTTGTTATAAATTATTTTAATTAAAACTTAGAAGTAAACAATAAGATTTGGAAGGAAAGGCTATAAGTAGTTGCTCAGAAAATCCGCTAGGAGCTCTTATGCATTTAACATGACTTTAAATAGCTCACAATCCTATACTTATAACATTTAGCATGATTAAACATTTTACATTTAACACATCATGAATACCCTTATTGTCTGTTCCTTAATTTTTAGTTCTCAGTTTAGGGTTTCCTTGTATTAGAAAGTAGTGTCGTCCTTTTTTTTGGGGTTTATGTTTCGTAGTTTGTCTTTGATAAGTTGGGCTACTACTTTGGACTAGAGATGCGACATCGATAAAAAAACATCGATGTTTTTTTTAAAACCATTTCAATAACATAAAGACTGTTCTAAAGACTACGCATGCTCCGGCCAGTCAGAAGTGGTTTTTGAAACTAAGAATCCGACATCGACTAAAAAAAACATCGATATTATTAAATATCGTTGCTTACAATACAATACCCAAAAAACATCGATGTTTTTGAACAACTATTTCAGAAACATAAGGTCTGTTCCAACAACCACGCATTCTACGGCCTGTCAGAAGTGGTTTTTGAAACTAAGAATCCGACATCGACTACAAAAAACATCGATGTTTTAAAATATTGTTGCTTACAATACAATACCTAAAAACATCGATGTTTTTGAACAACTATTTCAGAAACATAAGGTCTGTTCCAACAACTACGCATTCTACGGCCTGTCAGAAGTGGTTTTTGAAACTAAGAATCCAACATCGACTACAAAAAACAACGTGTCGGATTCTTTGTTCCAAAAATCACTTGTGACAGGCCGTAGAATGCATGATCGATGGAAGAGACCTTAAGTTATTCAAATGGATGTTCAAAAACATCGATGTATTTTGGGTAATGTATTATAAGCAACGATATTTTAAAAACATCGATGTTTTTTGTAGTCGATGTCCTATTCTTTGATACAAAAATCACTTCTGACAGGCCGTAGAATCCGTGATCGTAAGAACAGACCTTATGTTTCTGAAATTGTTGTTCAACAACATCGATTTATTTTGGGCAATGTATTGTATGCAACGATATTTTAATATTGAACATTGATATTTCTAAACATCGATGTTTTTTTTGTCAATGTGGCATTTTTTTTTTGCAAAAACCACTTCCGACTGGCGGGAGTATACGTAGTCGTATACTGTATGCTGTACGTAAGGAACAGACCTTATGTTACTGGAAAGGTTCTTCAAAAACATCGATGTATTTTTGGCAAAGATTTATATGCAACGATATTTTAATATTGAGCATAGATATTTTAAAACATCTATGTTTTTCTAGTCGTAATTTATCATTATTACGTCGTTAGCGTGATGGTTGGAGGTCCTTTTTTATCCCACCACATTGTTGATAGGAAATTGTTTATACTGTAATTTTTTTGTTTTCATTTAGTTACTGTTGGAAAAAAAAAAATGAAAAATTGGGACAAACATAAAACATCGAAAGTAAAACATCGACATCGATGTCGCATCCTTACTTTGAATTTGCCTATGACTTTTTCTGCGTTCATGCTAGCTTAATATTTAGGGATTTATATGCTGATAAAATATTGTTTTGTTTAAATATATTATATATACATCAAATATATAATCGTTATGAAAAAAATTAATATGATGACTCCCTTTCCAAATATATATTTAAAGCGAAGCTTCTGATAGGATAGTAGTAGAAACACTACTGACTACCGAACTGTCATAGAGTCGCGGCAAGTTCCCATAATTATGACCGAAGGACAATCACAACACCATCGATCCCAGACTGACTAAACATAAGATATAACTGGCACTGCTACAGAGGAAGTCAGGTAGTTCCTTTTCCTCTTTTAGTTCCGACGTCCTTGTATATATCATAGCCGCCGTGCAAAAAGTCGAAGTATTAACGTCAAACCAAAGCTTTTAGGAAGCTTTTTACGAGACAACTTGTTCTAGATACATTATC
>NW_027106021.1:94089-96100 GCF_000696795.3 Halyomorpha halys | reverse complement strand
TGAGATAACTGCCTTTTTTTCATCCCGGCTCTTGTACTATATACACTCATGACTTGAGTGGAGAAGAAAATACTGCTTCTGTATCAATATTATCGGTTACTTTCTAGTTATTTTGTATTTACTTTTATTCATGTCCTATTTTTTCTTTTAAACCTGAAGGCCTAAAATCCCGGCCGAAACGTCGGCACCAACTGAATAAGTTTTTATTAATTTGTGGTTATCACGGGCCAAAATTCTTTCATTTCTGTCAGTAAGTTTAAACTCACATAAAATGTCACTTGCAGTTTTACTCTTATTCTCAGATTTTAGTTACAAAATAAGGTTGTTATACATTTTATACATGTTCTTTTTTTTTTTTTTTGTAAACAAATACATATAGATATACAATGTTTTTTCTTTCATACAATGATTTTACATTTATTAAAAAAATTATATTCAGCTTTTTGTCAGTTGTCATAAGAACGGTAAGTAAACATGTTTAGGTTTACAGCATTAAAAAGCCCAAAAAATGTTTAGGTTGTATAGTTTATATTCATAAACCTAGCTTTTATATTATCTATATAATAAATTACAATAAACATTATACTAAATAATATTTTATAATTTTTAAGTAGGCAACATAATAATGTATTACGATCTATGCATGCTCCTCACTGTGAAATCCCTCCTATATTTTCTCACTACACTCATTTTTCTTTCTTCTACGTTTCGGGGCTCTTCTACCATCTTTAGGATAAGATATCTTAAAAGTAGTTACATAGACCTCATCCATATAAAATACCTTAATTATGAGAGATATTGAGCGTGGATGACTTATACGAGGAGAAGACGGTTGGAGGTACCGTCAAAATAAAACACAAATAAGTTGATGTAACTTATTTAATCGTACCAACGTTTCGGCTAGAGTTTCTAGCCTTCATCAGGGCTAAGAACAGAACAATGAATATAGAAAATATAAACAGAATGACACAAAGTGAATAATTTCACAGAATGGAATCAATAAAATGAAGTGATGAGAGAAGTAGAAAATAACCTGTATACATAGGTAATTGAATAAGTAGGTAAAATAACATAATTAAGGAAATAAAATAAAAATGAAGTTATATAATGCAAAGAAGTATGAATATATTAGTTATTAATAATTTAAAAATTAAAAGATGGAAAGAAAAATAAAATTCAGAGAAAGAAAATATATGTAACCATAATAATTGATAAAGAGGCAAAATATAAGTAAAGTTTAACAAAAGAAATGAATAGAAAAAAATATATATATTTTGAAAAGACCTTAATGTTCCCTATGTAACCGATCTAGCCCGAACCAGATATCACTTCTCCATTATAAACTCTCTAACTATTCAAACCCCCTAGTTTCTAATCTTCCATCTTCTTCCATTCCTGACAATCCTCCGAGGCGCCTGAAAAGAAGGTGGCCACGAGACCAGCTAATGTAAAATGTCATTAGAGTGCTACCAATTGGTAGTTGCTCTACACGCCTGTAACACTCCATTTTAACTAAGATAAAATTTACTGAATACATTATGTAATATACAGTTGTAAATAGCAATAAATAAATATTAAAAAAATATATTTTGAAAACAACAATAATAATATATGGTGAACATAACTAATAACGTGGGTAAGGAAAATTGAGAAAAGAAGGGGTGGTAAAATAAAGATAGGGAAAGAAAGGAGAATAAGCGTGAAATCTAGCCGCTAAGTGGTATTCTGCGGCGAGAACGGCCAAAATTATAAAAGACGTTACAAGAATGACTAAGTGTTTTAAGCGAAAACGTTACGAGTGGATAAAAAATAAAAAATAAAAATAAGTTACATCAACTTATTTAAGTTTTATTTTGACCGCACTCAACCATATTTTCCTCGTATAAAATACTTCGTTTTAATTTAGTTAAATTATACTGTACTAACTTAACTATCATGACAAAGTAATTTATATGAATTAGGACTTTTAAGATTTTTCGTTCTGAAGATGGAGTAAGAACACCGAAATGTA
>NW_027106021.1:91803-93424 GCF_000696795.3 Halyomorpha halys | reverse complement strand
CCCCCTAGTTTCTAACCTCACATCCTCTTCTATTCCTGACAATCCTCCGAGGCGCCTGAAAAGAAGATGGCCACGAGACCAGCTAATGTAAAACGTCATTAGAATGCTGCCAATGGGTAGTTTCTCTACACGCCTGTAACACTCCAATTTAACCGAGATCAAATTTACTAAATGTTTATAATGTACAGTTGTAAATAGCAATAAATAAATATTTAAAAAAAAAAAATTTAAAATCCCCAAAAATTATATTTATCTCAGGCCTTAAAAATAAATCATTTCCAGGTCCCCAAAATAAATATGTCACGGGGCCCCAAATGGTGTAGATGCACCTATGTTCTAAAATTCAAAATCTAAGAAAAACTAATAACTTGTTAGTGATTGACAAAGTGTCTTAGGGTTGACTTAAAAAACTAGTTAAAGGACTAGTGGACTTAAGCCATTTTACCCAAAATTCTCGCTGGCAGCCGCTGAAATAAAGAAGAACCGAATCGTGTAAAAATACCCGCACCGGGTACTCTTGTATGAATGGCACAGGGCACTGTAGATCTTTACTTGTTTCTGATTGATATTTTTTCAAAACTGTGGCTATATAAATGGTGAGCATGTAATTGATTCAGTTTTATTTGAACTATAGATATGATACTTTAAATTTTTAAAACATATTTAATCCTAAAATTTACAATAGACATATTAAATTAGTGGTAAATATTCTTTTCTTGACCCACAGAAGGCTGCAGTCTTCCGCAGATGGCAGAGAGTAGCAATGAAAAACGATCTTTCTGCAGAAGGATATTTATCCTGACCCAGTCCTTTTGGAGCCCTTCCAAAAATGTAAAGTAGTATATTCACGGATGGCTGGATCCTGTCCTTGTTTTTATGTCAAATCGAATTTTATTTCATGCGATATGTAAAGCAGGTCTCTATATCAAATAGTTTATCCAATCTTAATAATTATAATAGTAAAGATATTACTCATAACTAAAAGTAGTTACTCATCTCACATCATTCCAAATCAGACTTCCAAAGTAATACAGGGAAAATTAGTTCTATATGAATTAGGACTTTTAAGATTTTTCGTTCTGAAGATGGAGTAAGAACACCGAAATGTAAAGGAATGGAAAATACAGTAAAGATTTCATAGTTACGGGGTTGGCCTTCCAATTAAAAAAAAATTTATATAACCTATATTATACCTTTTGAGTTTGAATTATAGTTTAAACTTTGTAATACATAATCAAATATATAATTATAAATCCATATAAGTTTCTTATTCACAATGACATTAGCGTATCGACTTGCGACATGACAAGAAGCGCAGTGGTGTTCTTACGGTTGAAGGAATCTATTACAACGTGGATGAAGCCTTAGAGGTGCGTTGACATATTCAGGACGACAGGGTGCGAAGAGTTGAGTCGACGTCGAGTACCGCCTGGACAAAAGAAGCCACCACTATGCACTACCGTACAGTGTGTCAGTTACTGCTTCATCATGGCTAGCAGATCATCAGGTTTTATTATTACATTATCGAAAATAATCTCGAATACAGTTTTAGCAAGAGTAAATCTTTATGTAGAGGACATGGAAACACTGAGTGTCACCCTTTCTACTATAATGTTTTTTT
>NW_027106021.1:86185-91749 GCF_000696795.3 Halyomorpha halys | reverse complement strand
TGACAATAGATTCAGATACAAAGGCAAGGTAGGTTGCACTGAACCACATTTTTAGTAAGCTATTCTTCCTCTGACTATCAAAATTTCCTATTGATACATCCTCTATAAACGTACTATTACGGTATAATTGATAAGGGGGTGACTGAAGCATGCCTTCAACTCAATGCCAGACACGCTTCACTTTGGATTGGCTGGTTGGGTTTGAGTGGACTGTATGTAATTGAAAAATAAATCATGATTAAATGAAAATAAAATTCTATTATCTAAGTTACAGGTATACAAGACTAAAAAGACAAGAAACTGCTCGTAGATTCCGACTATTGCAGCATTTACTAGAGAAACGGTCTAAATTGCCAATCCAATACAAAAGACTGATCTACATGACTATTATAAGGCCTATTTGGACATACGGAGTTGAGCTTTGGGGCTCCACTAAACCATCAAATTCCTCCAGAATCCAATCCTTACAGTCCCAAATCCTCCATAAAATCCTTAATGCTCCTTACTTTGTCACAAAGTCATCCATCAGGACCTCAATGTTCCATTTGTTGCTGATTTGGCCAGAACCAGATACCGTTCCTTCTATAATAAACTTCCCAACCACCCAAATCCACTTTTTTCTAACCCGGCTTCTCCTTCATTACCTAATAATCCTCCTAGGCGTCTGAAAAAAAGATGACCTCGAGATCTTCTCGTCTAGAAATGTTATTGGAGTTCTATCAGTGGGTAGATTCTCCACATGTTTGTATCATGTCACTATGTCACCTACAGCAAATTTACTTGTTGTATATATGTGTATACAGTTGTAAATAACAATAAATAAATTATTTAAAAAAAAAGTTACAGGTGATGTAGGGGGTGGCCGAAATGAAACATTTATGTTATTAGGTTGTACTAATCCCTTCCCATAAAACTACATCCTTTGAAAAATACCTTGTTGTTGGAGCTATCTCATTTTGGAATTCCTCAACATTATCTATCCGTGAAGCTTCCACATTAACATTCCTGGCGAGGAACTTAAAAATTAACAAAATCAAAACTTCATAATTGGATCGCGCATTATCATTTTGATTATACTTGGATATTTTCTTATTTTGTACTCATTAATCTACAATTTTGCTAATTGAAATATTTATCCGAGTTATTATGTGGATTACTAATATTATTACTAGCATTTAGTTGACATAGCTTTTTTGTAAATGACTTGAATAGAGGTGACTTAAATACTGTACCTTAAATTGCTGGCAACATAGAGAGTTGTACATCCTACGTAGGCTTATGCCCTTGTCTTGTCAGAGTTGCGCAATTATATATTGCAGTACATTTTTATTCTCGGAGGTTGTGGTCTGGATACAGTATCTGCTAATGAGGCCAAGGATAAATATTTATTTTATTTATATATATATGTATCGCAGTATATACTCTTTTCTTTGTAAGAAATATCCAATTAAACTACAATTAAAAGCAATAGATGAAAACACTATTTTACGGATCGTTGGAAAGCTCTCTATCTCTTATTTGATAATGATAATTCCACTCATTTTTAATTTAGTTTCGAAGAAAGCATTAAAAAAAAATTTTTTTCTGCACAAAAAAGAAAGCCTCCATTATTGTTTTGGTATGACGTAATTTCGACGTAAATATGCGCTAGATTCAGTGCGAGAGTTATGTTAATTGTTTTAGGTTGCTTTGTTACATAAGCAATTATCTATTATTAATTATATTGCTTATCGTACTTTTGCAGTACCGGATTACAATACTACTATAAAGACTCAAAAGTTGTTGATCCAAGTGCAAAATTATGTCAAAACTAGAAACACGTTGTTAAAACTGGCTAGAAGAGATTCAAAATTATTATAGAATATAAATAATATATATATATTTTTTTTTAACCCCTGTCGAACAGATACGCTACCTTGGACTACATCTGGACAAACGACTAACCTGGAATCCTCACACAAGACTGAAAAGACAGGAAACTGCACGTCGATTTCGACTATTACAGCACTTACTAGACAAACGGTCTAAACTTTCAATTCATTACAAAAGACTGATCTACATGACTGTAATAAGGCCAATATGGACATATGGAGTTGAGCTTTGGGGCTCCACTAAACCTTCGAATTCCTCTTGTATCCAATCCTTACAATCCAAAATCCTTCCTAAAATTTTTAATGCTCCTTACTTAGTCACAAATAAAATCACACATAATGACCTTAATGGAGGTCACCGATGTAACCGATCACTCCTTCCATTACAAACTCCCCAACCACTATTCAAAAATTATAACATTGTAGTCAGGAGTGTCTTTTGTTCGAGACTAAACCCTCTCTCTCCCCCCCCCAATTTATCAACTGTTAAATGAAAATCAAATTACAACTTGAAATTACAGTAACGTTTACATTGAATAGTACTGGCATTATTTAAATGTCCAAAAATTTAAAGAAATATATAAACTTTATATGTATGTATATATGTATCATAATGAAACAGGTGGATTTAAGTCTTATGATTATGATGCACCGCCAACTTCTCAGAATGATAGCTATCCACGTGTTCTATCATCATAGGTACGTTAATGAAATGTTAATATTTCGGCTTCCAGGACCGGTGGGACACGTAGCGTGGAAGAAACGACTAAAAGGTGCCGATGAACATTGTCATTCAGGAAACTGCCGGCGCACGAAGGATTCCAAAAAGTTCCTTTGAGGAAGCGAGATGGAGGGTGTCAAACTTGGATGGTATCCTTTCCGAGTGGTAGAGTGGGGAACGGGAGAACTTTTTAGGATATTATTAAAAAATTCTAAAAAATGTTTCAGCTATAATTGATAATAGTAATCTGATATTACTAAATATTAAATATTTTAATCAAGACTAACGTCCCTAGAGAACCTCTAGTTCTCCTTGAGGAAGATAATACGTTAAGGATAAATATAAAATTTATAAGAATTTGATAATTAAATGAAGGAAACATATTTTTTTTTTCATTAAATATAAATTGTTGGGAACAAGAAATATAATTGATTGAACGTACCACTTATATATCTTATATTATACCTATCTTCTTACCTACATAATATTATATTTCATCTGTCACTGTTATCATTCAATTCAATAATTATTAATCAATTATTTTGTATTATTCAATTTAATTTTTTTTTTTTCATTGGCGCGGCAGACCGTTGAGGTCCAAGGCCTCGTGCGATGTACTTAAGAATAAATAAATTTTACTTTAGAATATATAAATAAATTTTCTTTATTTGTCTCTCTCTTTTACGTTATAGGTTATTAATATTATATTTTCTAAATTATTTGGTTTTCCAACGGTATATTAATGATATTTCTTAATGAGGTGTAGATAGTTGACCGTAGATTACTGATTGTAGAAGATGGTGGGGAGGTGCGGTGAGCAAAGAAAAACATAAATAAACAAAAAAATATTTATTTATGCCGACGTTTCGACCTGAGTTTCAGGTCTTCATCAGGGTTTTCAGCTGGGAATTTGGCTAAAACTGAGTTTATGTCATATTGAGCATAAATAAATATTTTGTTTTGTTTATTTATGTTATTTTTTTCGGATCGCACCCCCCTACCATCTTCTTAAGAAATATAACTAATATACCGTTGGAAAACCAAATAATTTAGAAAAATTAATACCCATATAACCTATAACGTTACAGAAAGTGACTGATTTTTTGATTTTCAGGTCTTCATCAGGGCTATAGAATAAAAGAGATAACAATTTTAAACCATCGTTTAGAGAAACATAAAATTGAAAAGAAATAGTATACAAACAAATTCGAAATTATACAAAATATTAAATTGAATGGGGGGGGGGGAGTGGCCCATATATTGTGAGTTCGAGTCCCCGGCCCTATCTAGGATTTTTACAAGCATATAATTATACAATACTCAGTTACAGGCTCCCCCCGGGCATTTGTGAGGCCCGTTAACCTAAAGGGGCCTCTACATGTTGGCCGAGCCATGGTGAACTCAGACATACGCGAGCATGTGGAAGGGTGGCTTGGCTTGGTTGGCCTATCTTTACAATCTAATCTGCCATTGTATACATTTTTTACAAGATTATATATACAACAGCACAATTATGAAAGTTAAAATAAAAGATCAATTTAATTAATTTTTATTTAATTTTAAGCTTATCTAGTCCGATTTTTGTGAATTGTTATCATCCACCATCTTCTTTGTCGTATATTACGTTTTCTTTTTTTCTTTTGTAATAAAATAATATAATCCCAGGGCAATTGCTGAAACCACTTCAACGTCCTCCATGTTTGCCTCTCTGAATAACACTGACATGTGGATGGTCCGCACTTTGCCGAGCATTTGTACGAGCCATGGCGAGCGGCCAACATGTGGATCCACCTTAAGGGTTGCACTCACAAAAATAGGTGTGGGAGTGACGGACTCATTCTATGAAAACCATGTCGTGAAACGCGCGATGTATTTCCTAAGTAAATCGCGCGAGGCCTATAAATAATAATAGTTAAATGTAAATGGTTGTAGCATAGCTAAAAAGACCATTCAGCTTTCTAACGGTTGTATCAAAGTAGGAATTGGATAAAAAGTAATGGGGTTGTGAACGATTGTATGAACAATAGACACGAGTGAAAAAAAAAATAACTCGAAACAGATCAAGTTCAAAAATTTCTATTTTTCAATTTCTTTATTAAGGGTTTCAGACAACGCTATAAACGAATATAATTTGCTTTTTCATAAATAAATTCAATCAAAATTTAATTTAATTTAACTAAAATAAAGCATTTTTGGAACGCATTTCAGAATGTATACATTTTCTCCATTCTTTCATATACCAATCGCTTTTGTCTCTTTCTGAAAAATAAGTAAAAAATATTACTGATTTTTTATTTATTAAAAATAAAAATAAAAATATTAAGATTTTAGTAAAATAGGTCGAAAACATATATTTATGAAAAAAGCAAATTATATTTCTTTATAGCGTTGTTAATAATTTTTTTTCTGTAACAGAGAAATCGGATAACCGTCAATAACCTACCCGAGAAACTCCTTAGTAGTTAGAGCTCTATCACTTATGAATGCTCGGTTTGGCAGCACATAAAGAACGAACAAACAAGTATTGATTATATACAGTTTGCTAAAATGACAAATATAAATGATTAAAATTGATAAATAATACTTGTTAAGATGCATATATCTTTTGCATGATACAGCGAGATGATCTGAGTTTTCTTCTGTACATGATTTTAGTTTTGAACAGTTAAAAAGATTTTTTAAAAATTTTCACAATAAAAAGAAAAATTAATTCAAAAAGTCAATAAAATGAGCATAAATCATAAATAATGATGAAAGAACAAGTAATGTACTTTGTTAAAAAATGTTCTATAAATGGCTGTGTCATCAACATAGAGACAACAACACATCGAACGGAGACACATTAAATTCTTTGACAGTCCCCCTGCTTCCTTCAATCCAGTATTCCAGTCTATCACCCCATCCCCCCTTCCTGCGAGGTGGCAGGGCAGGAAAGGTTCCAAAAACCCTATCAACATCACCTTATAACTCCA
>NW_027106021.1:74965-84650 GCF_000696795.3 Halyomorpha halys | reverse complement strand
GGATCTTGTATAGCAGTCCTGGGTGCCAGACTCGATCAAAAGCCTGTTCTACATCAAGAAAGACTCCCGAGCAGTACATTCAAAACAACATTCAAAATTGAATTTAACTAACCCAACTAAACCATATTGTATTTTATTTAGGCCTAAACTAACATATAATCAGTTGTTATAATATAACAAATAAATAAAATTCCTATTCTTGAATGGCTTATATTATAAGTTCAATAATGGAGTTTTATTTTTACTTTTCACCATTCTTCATTTATTTCAAATATAGTCAAGGGAGTGCCCAGAATCAACACGGGGAGGGGGAAGTCATAGTCAATCAGGTTGTGACATTCCATTATAGAAAAGGCAAATGGAACTAAGATTTAAACAAAATATATATATACATAAGTACAGCAGTTTTATTAAATTAATAATTTTTTGGTAATAATTTTTTCCTACCTCCTCTGAGTGCGCCCATGAATATAGTCCACATTATTAGTATCAGCTTACAAACAAATTATAATTAATTCGGGCAATAGCCTCCAGCATCGTACCCAAAATGAAACCCGGGAAAAATCTGAATTTAACAATTTATAAAATTAATTTATAACCAAAGTAGAGAGGTAAGAAAAAAGTTTATTGTTAAAATAGAATAAATTTTATCCAATTTTAGTCTCAAAGCAAATTATATTTCTATCGGAACGTGATAGTTGACCGTATGAAGTAGATTGTAGGAAGATTGAAGTCCGGGTGGCGGTCAATAAAAAGGTATCAAAATAGTAAAAGAAAACTATTTATTGTTAACCAACGTTTTGCCCCACTTTGCAGGACTTCGTCAGGGCTAAATGAGTGAACAAGACACAAAAATTTTGGAATTAAAAATAAAAAACATTTCATAACAATTGTTAAGTTTATACAGTATATAAAAAAAACATAACATTAAAATGAATAACAATATGATAAATTATTATTAAATGATTGGAGAAGTTTGTCGGGGGTGCGGTCAGCAAAGAACAACATAAATAAACAAAACTATATTTATTTATTTTATGCCGACGTTTCGACCTGAGTTTTAGGTCTTCGTCAGGGGTTGTGGCGTAGAATGTAGGCAAGCAACTGTTGCTACTAATTGTAGCATTGTAATTGTATACTAATTATATTTCTTAAGAACAGGGTAGGGGGGTGCAGACAGAAAAAACAACATAAATAAACAAAGAAATATTTCTTTAGCTACATAAACTCAGTTGTAGTGAGCTTTAGCCAAGATTCCCAGCTAAAACCCCGATAAAGACATGAAACTCAGGTCGAAACGTCGACATAAAATAAATAAATATAGTTTTGTTTATTTATGTTGTTCTTTGCTGACCGCACCCCCCGACAAACTTCTCTAATCATTAATCTACGGTCAACTATCTACACCTCATTATTATTAAATATTATTATTATTTCCTCAAATTGTTATTAATTTTAGTTTTTCTATATACTGTATAAACTTAACCATTGTTTTTTATTTTTTAATATTCTGTTAATTCTAAAATGTTTGCATTATGTTCTGTCATTTAGCCCTGATGATACCCTGCAAAGTTGGGCGAAACGTTGGATAACAATAAATAGTTCTCTTTTACTATTTTGATACCTTTATTGGCCATCCTCAAGGACAATCTATCATAAACAGCTTTTATTTATACATATGAATTTTAACAATATAAAAAAAAAATAAAAATATTATTAATAAATTATCATACCTTAAATACAATTGTAGAACTAGATAAATTTTTAAAAACTTATATATCTATTTACCTATTTTGTCAATTCTTCATATTAAATTAAAAATGAAAACTTTTAATCACAATTAATTTTAACTATTATAACTTATCACAACAATATTTGTAACCTTCCACACACTCAGCTCAGGCATTTAATTTATTTATTTCAACCATGTTGGAAATAAATTGGTTTAATTTCCTATATCTTTTATTATTACTACATTCATATCAAGGTTAATTATAATTATCAACATTAATTTTATCCCACAGTTTTCATTAATTAATTTTACTAAAATTAAACAAAAAAAATTTATAATGTCCGCACTGGACTAGATTTTTACTAAGTATATATTTTTCCTAAACTTTATTTTCTGGCATTAAAAAGGCTAAATCTTATTCAAAACATCCAAAGAAAAAAAAATAGTTGCCGCATAAAAATATTATGTATAAAGGAAAAGATTCCAAGAAGAAGAAAGACTTTTATTTTTTTATTTACCACCGACACAAGCACAAAAAATAAGAGCTTTAGGAACTGTGCCAAGAGCATGCCATACGTATATTGTATCAAGGCAGCCTTGGCTATAGGCATATATTCACGGCCGTTGTGATAATAGAGACATCAATTATCTAAAACATAACATTTCCTAGGAGAGTTATATCATCTCCTACGAAGGCATTTATAATATTTTAAACACCTTTACAGAAATTATCTTCGAATTGAACTATTCATATGCATTTGGATACTATTTCAAATACTGAAAATTTTTAATCGATCAAGAAAATGTTATGCTAAGATGTTTTACGATTCAAAGGGGTACTGATCAAGGATACCGTGCGATACTCAAGTACCTGTCAGATTGAAACAAAGGTGATAACTGAGGAGGTTGAGAAACGGAAAGTCAGGTAGAAAATTTCCCCACTTCTTTCCTAATCATTAGGAAGGTAGACTTGTAGAAACATCTAATATCTTTAAAATGGATTTAGTGAATGACACAAATTCTTCCTTATTAAAATACAATAGTTTATTTCATATCATCAGCAACATTTCGGGAGATTTCCCCCATCTTCAGGCTGCTAAAAAACAAATTCAACAAAACCATAAACATGTGCTTACAACAACACTAATATATCATATACACTCAAAGAACTATCCATAAATTATTTACTTGATAACAAAAAACCTATATATGACATAATTTTCTCCTATTTGTCATTCTTGCTAATATATTATAATATTAATGTCATTTAATGAGTAAAACTTGCTAATGCTCATACATTTTAGGAGAATAATTACCTTTCTGAAGGTTATCTTCCATTATGATAACAACCATATAGACTATAAAATAATTTTATTATATTATATTATTTTAAATCTAATATCTTATTTAATATTATAATATGTAAATGGATATATACTCCATTCTGCCAATTTTATAATATTTTGTATATTGTTATTTCATTTGGCCCTAACGAAGCCCTACAAAGTGGGGCGAAACGTAGGTTAACAATAAACAGTTCTTTTACTATTTTGATACCTTTATTTACCACCACCCGGACTATCTTCCTGCAATAAAAATATTTTGTTTAAAATTTTCTCCCATTCTGGTTTTAGATTCTTTGCTTTTCGAAAATCATAAAAAACGAGCAATGACTTAAACACGAGTACACCAATCTGGCTATGGTGTTTTAATTAATTTTCAAATATTTTGAGAAATAAAACTAAAAATCACCAGGAATATTACAGGAATTCCGTTGAAAGATGATTAAATTCCCTAACAAGCTTTTTTAAAAAAAGCAATAGTGTAGAAGCAAAATATATTAATATAATATATAAATAAAGTTTATTATAAAGGAGAGAGGATATAAAATTCCTATACCACGACCCACTGGATATTACATTTTTTATAACTCTTTTACGATCATGGCCTCTGTAATAATGAACGTCATATTGTGTCTTGTATCGCGACAGTTTGTATAAATCAGTAGATATTACCGAATAAAGACAGTTGATGTTTCAAGGATTTTTTTTTTTATTAATAAAAGGGTGAAATATTTTTCAGTTTTACTTTAGGTTTGATTCTGGTAATCCCTGTCTCTGGAGATATTATCAGAATTAATTATTATTATTATTATTGCTAATGAAAAGTGATGTGAGCTGTACTATCAAGATGACCAGTACTATGTCTACCAACACTACTATAAAGTAGTTTATGACACTTATCTTCGTAGGGGTAGTAGTTTATATGATATCCACATTTGAGTATAAATTTGGCAAATGAAAATTTGTCCGAACAACTATAAATCAATTTATTTTAGCGAATTTCATGTGACCTATTACTCCTACGAAGATAAACATCATAAACTACTTTATAGCTCATTAAACTAGCTTTAATTTGAATGCTAATAGACATCTGTACGTCAAATGGTTTTTGAGATATACATTTTTCAAAATAAATTTGCTAACTACTGATCTTTCTGTATGTCCCATACAACATTTTTATGAAATGTTGCTTTTTAAAAAGCTATATCTCGAAAACTATTAACAAAATAAAAACTATCTATAAAATTTATTCTTCTTTAAAGTACGTTCTCTTAGGTTTTCTTGTGTTGTTCTTACTTTTTAAGATATAGGTATGAAAAAATAGTTTTTTATTCCACCATTTTTTATTCCCCCTACTTATACTTGCCAGACTCATGAATTTTGACTATTGATTATACATAGTTTTCATTAAAGTAATCAAAAATTTGGGTGAGATAACTGCCTTTTTTCTCCTCTTGGGCTCTTGTACTAAGCAGATCACATATGTATAAGATAAATTTACATATGTCACACAGTGGCATTATATAAGATACGTTATTGCTAACAGAGCAGTCTGCCAAAGAGGTTACTACATCGAATACCTAACACCCTGGCGCAGAGCCACGGCCACACTATTGGCATGCAATGAACGGGTCGTAAATGAATGACACTGTAAATAGCTTGTGGGAAGTCAGAGGTTCTACTGGCCAACTCGGGGCACTAGAACAGTAGTGTCAATAGGGGTATTCCTGTTATTGTGTTAAAAGTAAAATGTTTTACCATGTTAAATGTTATAAGTATAGCATTGTGGGCAGCCCTATTTAAAGTCATGTTAAATGGTAAATGTATAAGAGCTCCTAGCGGATTTTCACAGCAACTTGTTTAGTAACCTTTTCCAAAACTTCATGTTATTGTTTACTTTGTTTTGATTACAGTAATTTATTACAGCATGCCTAAATTAAGAGAAAAGTAGAAGCTTAATAGTTTGGCTATTGATTATATTTTTTTAAAGTCCAAAACACAAGACAAAAAAAAAACAACACAAACTACGAGCAAGTTACCTAACACGACAACAAATAAAACGGTGACGAGCTCAGCTGGTCTGTTTCGTGACGTCATTCTCCATTTAACAGACTCTCAACCATGTTACATGTTATATTGTTTTAACATGGCAAAGGAAGGAAATATTTCTCCATTTAACATGAGTTTTCTATTTAACATGTTAAACTAAAGATCATGAATACCCCCATAATATAACCAACTTTGTAAATAAAGTTATTGTTAACAATTACATTTCGAAAACAATAAGTGGTTTCAGTTCTGTTAAACTATTATTTAGCCCCCCATGTACCAAGGGTCTCATGAAACGCCAAATACTACGAAGATGTACACGATTTTACATCCACTTGCCCAAACAGGTACACATGGAATATACAGTAAGGTAAAGTATTCATATCGTGAAAAATTTCGAATTCGAGTTTTCGGTTAGTTAGAGGTATATCAATGTAAAATTATGTGGTACTTGATATCAAATAGGTCATCTTCATTACTGATAGGCAAATCCTCATCGAATCAGGCTACAGGGCTTAAATGCTTCTTTTTGAAAAAATCTTCCTCTAAAGAGCAATATTACATGATAGATAAATTATTAAAGAATTTTATGAATTCGTTTTTATTTTCTCATCAATTTTGTTTTTTCTAGTTATCGTAGAACCTAAATACTTAAACCTATCTACGTGTTGAAACGTATTTCCTCCTATATCTATACTACCGTAATTGCTCGCGTTTCTACTTCTAACCATATGTTTTGTTTTATCCGTATTTATTTCAAAACTTAGTTCCTTACTGGAGTTTATTAACGCGGTTGTATATAGTTTTCTTATCCTCATCCAATAATACCAAATCATCAGCATACCCAAGCACCGGTATTTTACCACCCAAAGTTAAACCCTTTTCGGTATTCATCACACTTTTGATGACGTATTCTAGTGTTAGATTAGGGGTATTCATGATGTTGTGTCAAATGTAAATTGTTTTACTATGCTAAAAGTTATAAGTATTGGATTTTTTTTTTTTCGATCCCTCTAAAACAGAAAGAAACAATTAATTAGTGAATGCTTTATTATGTGAAAAAGGAATAAATCTTATTGGGTATTACCTTTTACTACCTTTGGTATTTTAAGGTTACCTGTAATGTTTATTTATTAATTGTGAAATGCCCATTCAAAATGGTCCTATTATTAAAGAAAGAATCCGGAGGTGAGGGGCCTCCTCATGTTGATTTTTGCATAGAAGATATAGAAAAAGTAAAAACATTAATTATTAAAGAGAATAGACAGATAATGGTAAAATGATAAGAAAACAGTCAGAAGACGAAAAGAAGTGTGGGGGAGGAGAAGGGAGTGCATAAGAAGAAAGAGTGATGTTGATAGGATTTTTGGAACCTTTCCTGCCCTGCCACCTCGCAGGAAGGGTGGATGGAGTGATAGATTGGAATACTGGATTGAAGGAAGCAGGGAGACTGTCGAAGAATTTGATGTGTTGTACAGTTTCTAGCTGTAGTTCGTTATGAATGTGCGATATGTTGCGTCTTTCTAGAGATGTCTCTCGGCATATCGCCTGTAGTGTAATGTTTTGGTATTGTTGTAGTGATTTCAGGGCTGTTGGGTAGAGAAAATGTAGTAGTGGTGCGCTGTGTAGGAGTGATGGTCGTAGTATTACTTTGTGAATGAGTAATTTGAGTCTGAGTGACAGCTCTGGTGAGTAGATGAGGTGTTTAAGTTGGTATGATGTTGACTTGACGTTTTGTATTCTGTTCTGTATGTGTGCAGTGAAAGATAGGTGTGTTTCTAGCTTCATGCCGAGGTATGTGAGATGTTTCTTGGTTTGTATTGTCTGTTCGTTCAGTTTTGGTGCTCTGTTGGGAGTTTTCTTGTATGAGAAAGTGATTGCGTCCGTGTTTCACCATGCATGCTTGCATGCTATGTTGTGGTGGCTTGAAATAGACTATTGAATTATGAGTAGCCCCATTTAAAGTCATGATTTTTTGAGGAACTTGTTTTTTAACCTTTCCTTTCAAAACTTGTTGTTATTGTTTACTTCTAAGTTCGTATTAAAGTTTTTTTTTACAACATGCCTAAATTAAGTGAAAAGTAGAAATTGTGTGAGTTTGGCTACTGAGTGTCTTGTTGATCTTCCAACTTGTAAGGAAGGAAGTCAAGATGAGCTAATTGACAACTGTCATTACATTATTATTATTATTGTCATCTATTGCTTTATTAGTATTAAAAACATCCTAAACAATACTAACACAGTCAAAACACAAACAACGAGCAAGTAACCTAACACAACTATAAACAAAACGATGACGCTGGTATGTTGCGTGACGTCATTCTACATTTAACAGATCTAGTAATAGACTCTCAACCATGTTACATGTTATATCGTTTTAACATAGTAAAAGAAGGAAATATTTCTCCATTTAAAATAACTGTTTTCCATTTAATAAGCTTTAACATGTTAAACTAAAGATCATGAATACCCCTATTAAATAAGATAGGTGATAAAGAATGGACTTGTTTTAAACTCGACCAAACCTTGAACTTCTCAGAATATTATTACCGATTCGTACCTTAGTAAACATTTCGTTCGCAAGTAAATAAGTACATAGGTATTCAATGTTCATAGTGTAAAAAGACAACATATACAACCTAATGCAATCTCTTACCTTCAATATATTTTAAAACGATTTTTTCATTTTATTTATAATCTTAAACACTTTCTTGAGACTGGTAAATGTTGTTTAAATAAATGAATATATCCATTTTAGTATCAAAACATTTTATTCTCTTTATAATTCCGACGTTTCGGTCATCCTCAGGGACAATACAAAACAATTAACAATAATATTTATAATTTATCTTACTTTAATACTTGGAGTTCTATCAATGGGTAGATTCTCCACATGTCTTTATCATGTCATAATATCACTTACAGCAAATTTACTTGATGTATACAGTTGTAAATATCAATAAATAAATTATTTTAAAAAAAGTATTACTTTAATACAATTTTAAAAAATACAACTTCATGCAGGCTATTCTGCCCGGGTTAGTTCAACAATTACCCTATGAAACATTAAAACATTAGGTAAACATATATTTTTTGTTAGTAAGCATATCCTTGATTATGCCTAATTACCTAATTAGTCAATTTTCACATTAAAATAAAAAAAAATTTTTTTTGTTTATTTATTTATTGATATTTACAACTGTATAAAAAATACAACAAGTAAATTTGATCATAATGACATAATGATAATGATATGATACAGCATGTAGAGAAACTACCCAGTAGTAGAACTCTAAAAACAGTTTACAATATAAGGTCACGAGGCCAACTTCTTTTCAGGCGCCTCGGAGGATTGCCTGGAATGGAAGAGGAAACAAGGTTAGAAACTAGTGGGTTTGGATGATTAGGGAGTTTATTATGGAAGGAATAATATCGGGTTCGGGCTAGATCGGTTGCATAAGAAACATTTAGGTCTTTATATATGATTTTATTAGTAACAAAGTAAGGAGCATTGAGGATTTTATGAAGGAATTGTTGGATTGTAAGGATTGGATAAGAGAGGAATTCGAAGGTTTAGTGGAGCCCCAAAGCTCAACTCCATATGTCCAGATGGGCCTTATTATTGTCATGTAGATCAGTCTTTTGTAATGAGTTGGAAGTTTAGACCATTTGTCTAGTAAGTGCTATAACAGTCGGAATCTGCGTGCAGTTTCCTGTCTTTTCAGTCTTGTGTGAGGATTCCAAGCTAGTCGTTTGTCAAGGTGTAGTCCAAGATAACGAATCTGTTCTACAGGGGTAAGAGCCACATTATTAAAGTATACTGTAGGGCAGTCGGCCGGTTTACGAAAAATTAAAATAAAAATTCTTTATCACAGTCACCTGTAAAACGTCGGACTTATAAAGAGAATAAAATGTTTTGAGACTAAAATGGATAAATTTATTTAATTAAACATGATTTTTTTCTTTCATCGGGTTATTTTAAACGAGACATGTAATTGTGTAATAAAAACTATAAATTATTTAATATCACTATTTAAAAGGATGTCTATTTAGAAATGCTTTGTAATCAATTCTTTTTCACTCTTATTTTAAGACAGACCACCGTAATGCGTCATCCAGCGAGACAGTAAATATTTTGTCTCTGTGGAAAAGTTATCGTATCGCAGAGACACTTATAATAAATCACATAACTCTACAGATGCAATGATATTTTTCAACCTTCTCTAGGATAAAAAATATTTTTCATATTAAGTCATTTTTCTACAGTACTGTACCATATTAGATATTTTCTACTCTCCAAGTAAATAATTAAATATATATGAACACGAGAAACATTTATTTCTCATGGACATAATGAATTTGTAATAAGTTGCATTCTCATTGTGGTGATTGTCTCAAAACAATATCATTATTATTTTTTTAATGAATTAGAACAGACTTTAGAATATTTTAAAATATGTTCCGGGAAATATGTCGTGCATAAATAGTAAATAATAGCTGCTTTGAAGATATGAACTTGCGTGGCCACCAGTTTCACTCTTATCATTTGCACGAAGTCTGG
>NW_027106021.1:72319-74666 GCF_000696795.3 Halyomorpha halys | reverse complement strand
TCATAGTTTAAAATTGTTTTACACCCAAATTATTTAAGTTATTGTCTTTTACTATTAATTTCTCTGAAGATTTAAACTTGACGTTGGACACCAGTTTCTCTCTTATCATTTTCACGAAGTCTAGGCAGAAAGGAAAAATACAGGGAAATATATTTCAAACTAACTTTTTCAGGGCTTAGTATTACATATGTATGGTTAATGTCCTTTTGTAAAAAAAAAAATTTATGATATAACGATTAATTGTCGTTGTTATTCTTATGAAATGAGATAAATAAATAATTGGACAGTAGTTCAGTATTGAATGATTTTTTTAAGTTTACTTCACCATTGTTGTGGCACCATTTTGGCCTTGAAAAGAAGTAAAAAATTTCAAACTAAAATTTTATAGGTAAAATTCGCGTTCAATTTAACTTTGAGCTAACTTTAGAACATTTATGATTTAATCTATTCTTATAGTACAAGAGCCGGGAAGAAAAAAGGAAGTTATCTTACCCCAATTTTTTATTACTTTACTGAAAACTAGGTATAATTACTAGTCAAAATTGATGAGTCTGCCAAGTATAGGTAAGGAGAATAAAAATGGCGGCTGTTTCAAAACCTTAAAAAAACATTAATTTTTCATTCGGAGCTATATATCTTAAACACTACAAACAATACTAGAAAATCTAAGAGAGCATTATTTAAAGAAGAGGAAATTTGCTGAAATATTAGACCTAAAAGAGCTATTTACGTCTGATTGTTCTCGAGATATAGGTTTTTAAAAAGCAAAATTTCTTAAAAATCTACTGAAAGATTAGTAGTCAGTTAATTTATTTTGAGAAATCTATATCTAGGAACTATGTGACGTACAGATATCTTTTAGCACTCAAATTAAAGCTAGTTTAATGGACTATAAAGAGGTTTATGACCTTTACCTTTGTAGTAATAGTGGTTTTCATATTTGCTAAAATAAATTGATTTATAGTTGTTCGAACAGTATGTTTGATTTATGAAAAACTTCATTTCAGAGACCATTGGACGTGCAGATGTCTGCCAGTGCTCAAATTAAAGCTAGTTGAATTTATTACAAAATAATTAATTATGTTTATCTTTGCAGGAGTAGTAGTTTTTATGATATTTGACAAAATAAACTCACAAAATGTTAATTTCTAGTTGTTCGTATAAAACGTTGGATTTTCGAAAAAATATATCTCTAGATCCATAAGACGTTCATATGTCTGCTAACACTCAAAATAAAGGAAATTTAACTTACTATAAAGTAGTTTATGACACTTATCTTCGAAGGGGTAGTAGTGTTTATGATATTCACATATGAATATAAATTTGGCAAATGAAAATTTGTCCGAACAACAATAAATCAATTTATTTTGAGCAAATTTCATAAAAATTACTACTTCTACGAAGATGAACATCATAAACTACTTTGTAGCTCATTAAACTAGCTTTAATTTGAGTGCTATTAGACATCTGTACGTCAAATGGTTTTTGAGATATAAATTTTTCAAAATAAATTCACGAACTACTGATATTTCAGTACGTCCCATACAACATTTTTATGAAATGTTGCTTTTTAAAAAGCTATATCTCGAAAACTATTTAACGTAAATAGCTCTATTAGGGCTCTTATTTTAGCAAATTTACTCTTCTTTAAATGGCGTTCTCTTAGATTTCTTTGTGTTGTCCATAGTTTTTAAGATATAGAGTTCCGAATAAAAATTAGTTTTTTTTTTCCCTTTGGAATAGCCACCATTTTTTATTCCCGCTACCTATACTTGGAAAACTCATCAGTTGACTACTAATTATACATAGTTTTCATTAAAGTAATCAAAAATTGGGGTGAGATAACTGCCTTTCTTCTCCTCTTGGGTTCTTGTACTATTATTTTCGGAGAATTTTTCTTAACTTAAATTACACGTTATTTGAGAATCACCCATAAATAATTATTGATTGTGAAAATTAAATTTTAAAAAAACTTATTGAGATATTGGGAACCCTCAGTGCTATCTATCGCTTACAGCTCACAACTAACATCGTACTTCGATTTTTATGTTTCTTTGTTTCCCCTCACAAACAATAGATGATGCCACTGTTCCGTGATTCATTTCTTAGCAAGTTGTTATTGTATTCCAACCCTACAATAATAACTACAGTAATTCTAATAATAATTACAATATATTACAAATATTCTTCAACAAGAAAATAGATAAATAGGCAAATTATTTATCAATGAAACGAAATGTCGACAGGACAAATATTTAATTTATTAAATAGATAAAACGATTATTATGTCTAGAATCAAAAATATCAAATGATTCTCCTCTCTTAACATATAAACTATTAAAACAAT
>NW_027106021.1:67489-71753 GCF_000696795.3 Halyomorpha halys | reverse complement strand
TGTGTCTAGTAATACCAATGAATTAGTTCTTAATTCTCAAATAAGCCTCTTACCAGCCGAATGTAAAAATGTATTAATTTTTTCAATGTTATGAAGTTTTTATTGTCCTTGGAAAGTTTGAAGGAAATTCTATAGTTATCATAGATTCTGTCGATAATGTAAATTACTGGATTCAGTTATTTGTATATAACTTATTTATTTATCTGTTTCCATCTTATTTATTAGTTTTATACTTTTTTTTTTTTAATTTTACTACCATTATTGATTGCTATTTTATTTTATTTATTCATGACTTCGTTTTCTTATAATTTATTTTTTAACTGTGCGTACTGATATAGAAATTTAAATGAAACATACGTAATAAATTGAATATTTTTTAAGCATGAAGTAAATGAGAAATTAAGATATACCATGTAATAGAGAAGAGTATAAAATAGAAACAATTAAAAATAAAATAAAAGTGTATTGCGACTAAATTATATTATAAGAACACTTGTGTTGTAAATGTTCTATCTTTGTTAATTACTTTAAGTTAGTGTTAATATATATACTCGTATATACGAAGACTAATTAGTGTGCTGTGTATTATAGTAACCCAATATATATTCGGGCAACGTTGTTTATCAAATAAATTATTTATCTCTAATTTTGAGTGAATAAAAAAAACAAAAATGCCACATGATGTAAATTCAGTCAGAACAGACTTTTCGAAAAATCAACAATTCTTATTTAATTTTTTTTATAATTCATATTCAATAACATATAAATATATTGGAATTATGGTGTTGGAAAAACTAAAGCAATAAACAACTTTATAAAGATATAAAGGGATCATTTGACATAAAATTTTTACTGTCTTCATAATTGTGACAAGCTACATTCTCTCCCGTAATATTACTAGGGCTATTTAAAAAATATGTTTATAATTGAGACATTCTGTTTATAAACATGATGACCTACAAAATAAAAACTAAAACAATAAACAGCTTTATATAGAAATAAAAGGATCATTTGACATAAACTTTTAAGTGCCTTCATAAATGTGGCATGCTACATTCTTGCCCTTATTATTACTTGAGCTATTTAAGAAATTACTTTATTTATTGAGGTATTCTATTTTATATATATATATATATATCATTCTTGCCCTTATTATTACTTGAGCTATTTAAGAAATTACTTTATAATTGAGGTATTCTATTTTTAAACTTTGTAACCTATAAAATAAAAACTTTTTTTTTTAAACAATGTCGAAATGTTACAACGTTTTTTTATCTTCATTAGACACTATAACATCAACAATGCGCTGTTAAAAAAAAATTACCAAATATCCTTTCATTTTTATCAAATAACCGTTTTAAAAAGCCGGTGATGCCCGAAACTTCAATTCATAAAAATGAAAATAAAATCAGTTTTCATGTTTTACGACCGAACGCTCCTATTTATGATAAGTTAAGTTGCAAACAATATCTTAATTATTTAAAGAAAGTTAAAAAGTGTACAGATTTTTAAAATTAAATATTTTATTAAATAAATCAAATCTCCTATTAAATAGACTGTTAAAATACGATTTGATGAGTATGAGGTGAAATCTATACTTAGGAATTGGTTTTAAAGAATAGTCAATACTTCACGGACCATTTCCCACAGAGAAGAAAACGTGAACTAAATGTCAACCGGGACAAAAGCGTTAAAGGTCACTGAATACGAACATGTCCATCCGAAAAGGTATATATTATTCGATACATTATGTATTCGAGACATAATACATAAAATAGGATAGGGACAAGAGAAATACTCACCGATAACTGACTGTTTCTTAGGTCTCCTTCCGAAGTTGACGAAAACAGATCCTCCATGAAAGAAGAGTATGGTGTAGTCCAACGTTGAACTCCCACCAGGATACAGAAGTAGCCGATATATAAATGTATTTAAATATATAATATATGATAGAGAGCACACGACGAGCACGAGTATAACCCGCACACGGGAGGTTGTAGTCACAGTCTGCCCTTTATCGATTATTTAGAAGGCCCTGCCCCCGTGGCTCTATGGCGCAGATACAGTAACCACTGCCTCGGTTTAGAAACATATATTTTAAATATATTTAATAAAGCTAGCAATGTCGTAGATATTAATAACCTAAGGATTAAAAGAAAATAAAAAAAAGCCAAAGTTATATATTTTTTTAAACCATCATTACTCCTTAAATAACAACATTTCAAAAATTCGAAATAGAGCCTTATTAGCATGGTTTGAAAGTCCTTCATTTTTTAAATAATTTATCTTCACGTTATCACTGAATCATTTTTTTTTTTATGGTTTTTCAAGGTTGGAATAATAAATAAAAATTTTGTTTAAGATTATTTTTGTGAAGATTATTTTATATATTTGTACATAAAAATCTGCTGTGGTAGGCGTATTACACAACTTTCAATTACTACTCTACATTCGGCCCAAATTTTTTGTAAATTGGTAGGCTTGTTTTGTGATTTTTGAAAAAGAAAACAAAATGAAAAATGACTAGGGAAGTCGAAAATTAAAAAAAAATTATTTTTCTGTTACTATAAAACTTCCTTTTTCAGGGACAAAGGACATGCCTGTATGCCTTTAAGACGTACCACTCACCAATAAACTAAGAAATGTTTTAAAAAAACACACAAAAGTGCCATAAGAGGAAACAGAAGAGAAGTGGTTGTTGCAAGAGTAAGAATAGGACATTCCAAATTAACACACCTCCACTTAACCACAAAAGAGAACCAGCCTATATGCCAAACCTATCAGTCCCCATTATCGGTAAAGCATATAATTGAAGAATGCTCATCATTTCGTAATGCCTTCGAAAATAATAAAAATCCTCGTACAAGAGAATTGGCCCTTAAAGACTCAGCAGAATCCATAGACAAAATAATAAAATTTCTGAAGGAAGCTCAACTTTATACTAAAATATAACCCACCAATATCGACCAGTGTAAAAAGAAAATAGTCTGCATTCAACTATCAAATGTCAAAGACAAGAAGATAAATAAATAAAGTAAAAAGGGTGTAATAACCTAGATGTTGATCGCCCTGAATAAAAATCTAATCTAATCTAATCCTTTTTCAGGGGTATCTCGAGATGGTAATAACAACTTTAAATTTTTTACTGCTAAGAACAGTTTAAAAATAAAGAACGAAGCCCCAATTCAATCGGAAAAATCAAGTCTCAATTTTTCCGTTTTCTCTCCTTTAGTTAAATATCAAATTCTCTAATAGTTTAAATTTGTACACTGTTTGTTATTTCTTTTTTTTTTTTTTTTTTGATTGATAGGTTTATTTATTTATAGATATTACAATCTGCCACACAGTTGTGGGCAATAGGTAATAGTGATGAATCTCATACATACTAAAATAAAAAAATAAAATAAAATAGAAAAATAAATTTAAAAAAAATAAAATAAAATAAAAAACTCTCTTAAAATATATACAAACAAAAGAATAGACAAGATGAACATAATCAAACTATCTGTATGAAAAATAAATAAATAAAATAACATAATGATAAAATAATATATACAATATTTACACAATCGACCTGAGGATCCCTGAGCCCACTCTATCCCCCACGTGTGAGGGCTAGAGCAGAGCTCAAAAGATCCCAGCGCATCCCTCTCGCCGCATCACTGGTAATGAGCCAGTGGAGGCTGAGCAAGTGCGCTAAAGTGATATTTCTAACAATGAAAACTGTTTATTATTCAAATAAACAAAATTAAAGATATTTTAGAGAAAGAATTGTTTAAAATTTCAGCATTTAAGCCCTGTGAGACTATTTCAATGAGGATAAAACCAAGCTTATATTAAAAACCGTTTGAACACTAACCGTTTACATTGATATCATCATCATCATCATCATAATTGGCGCGACAGCCCGTTCCCGAGCCTGGGCCTTCTCTTGAAGCCTCCACCTAGGGTCTGTTTCATAATGAAAGCCAATAGTATTAGTCCATAAATACAAGTACACAAACTAAAAAGTACTAACACTAATATAATGAGGTGTAGATAGTTGACCGTAGATTAATGATTAATACTAATTAATGATTAATAAAATAGATTAATGATTAATAATACTCACAATGTAATTCAGATATAAGCCACTCACTATTTTTCATTGCCTGTCATAATATTCAATTTGTAGATTCAATTTATATATTTAATTTTTCAGTTTTTTTAGACACTACTTGCATATCTTATATTATACATATCTTCTTACCTACATGATATTATA
>NW_027106021.1:64409-67244 GCF_000696795.3 Halyomorpha halys | reverse complement strand
AGAAATTAACATTTTGTGAGTTTATTTTGTCAAATATCATAAAAACTACTACTCCTACAAAGATAAACATAATTAATTATTTTGTAGTAAATTTAACTAGCTTTAATTTGAGCGCTGGCAGACATCTGTAAGTTTTTTTATAAATCAAACTTATTTTCCGAACAATTATAAATCAATTTATTTTAGAAAATATGAAAACGATTATTCCTACGAAGGTAAAGGTCATAAACCTCTTTATAGTCCATTAAACTACCTTTATTTTGAGTGTTGGCAGACATATGTACATCACATAGTTCCGGAGATATAGATTTCTCAAAATAAATTAACTAACTACTAATCTTTCAGTATTTTTAAGAAATTTTGCTTTTTAAAAAGCTATGTTTCGAGAACTATTAGACGTAAATAGCTCTTTTAGGGCTAATATTGCAGCAAATTTCCTCTTCTTTAAATAATGTTCTCTTAGATTTTCTAGTGTTTTGGTAGTTTAACACTAATATATTTTGTTTCATGATAGGGATGACTATCATTGTATTACATGAGTTTAAAAGCAAAAAATTATCTGACAGAATTTTATAAGTCAATGAAATTGAACCAAATACAAACTACAAGATTAACAGTATTAGTTTGTACTTTATTATGAAACAGGGCCCTTCAGGTAGTGTTGTCTCCTGCTGCACTCTCCAGTTTTGGGTTCCTCAAAGGACCTGGGCATAGATACAGTGTCCTAACATCTCATCTTCGGCCTCCCTATTCTTCTCTTTCCATAAAATTGCTCGGGTAAGACCTTATTTGGGATGTCATCGCCGCGCATCCTCGCCACATGACCCGCCCAACGGATTCTGTCCGACCTTATAAACTTGAACACACCATTGCTCTTTTAATAACATTTCAAAAATGCAAAATAGAGCCTTATTAGCATGCTTTGAAAATCCTTCCTCATTTTTGAAATAATTTATCTTCACGTTATGACTGAAACATTTTTTTTTTTTTTATGGTTTCTCAAGATGGGATTAATGAATAAAAAATTTGTTAAATTTGAAAGATTATTTTATATATTTGTATAATGTATTATTGTATAATTGTATAAGTACAAAAATCTGCTGGGGTAGTTACTCAAATTTCAATTACTACTCTGCATTCGGCCCAAATTTTGTGTAAATTAGTAGGCTTGTTTTGAACTTACCGTTGTTTTGTGATTTTTGAAAAAGAAAAAATGACTAGGGAAGTCGAAAATTAAAAAAAAAAATGTTTCTGTTGGTATAAAAATTCGTTTTTCAGGGTATATTGTGATGGTAATAAGCTGGGAGTTCTATATCTTTACAACTACCAAGAACAAGAGAAAATCCAAGAGAATATCATTTAAAGTAGAGTAAATTTCCTAAAATGTAAGCCTTAATATAATTACGTTGAAGAGTTCTCGAGGTATTGAGACATTTCATAAAATGTTGTTTGGAACGTACTTAAAGATCAGTAGTTAGTGAATTTATTTTGAAAAATCTATATCTCAAATACCATTTGACGTACAGATATCTATTAGCACTCAAATTAAAGCTAGTTTAATGAGCTATAAAGTAGTTTATGATGTTTATCTCCGGAGGAGTAATTTTCATTATATTTGCTAAAATAAATTGATTTATAGTTGTTCAGACAATTTTTCATTTGCCAAATTTAAAATCATATGTGAATATCATAAACACTACTACCTTTTCGAAGATAATTGTCATAAACTACTTTATAGCAAGTTAAATTTTCTTTATTTTGAGTGCTGGCAGACATATGTGCGTCTTATGGGTCAAGAGATATATTTTTCAAAAATCAAACATTTTATACGAACAACTAGAAATTATCAATTTGTGAGTATATTCCGTCAAATATCATAAAAACTGCCACTCCTACAAAGATAAACATTATTAACTATTTTATAGTTAATTTAAATAGCTTTAATTTGAATTCTCTAGTGAAGGCCCAAGCCTCGGATCCGAATATATGTGCGGTAATGTGTTTTATAGAGATTTACCTTGGTCCCAAGAGCAACCCGCTTCTGAAATGTCTTGCCAGACCAAAGCAGCATTGACTAGTAGCAGCGATCCCCCTGCGACATTGATATATCGATTTTAATTAAAATCGTTAGAGCTGTTTTTGAGTAAATCGAAAATAAAATTTAAAAAATCGATTCTACAAAGTAATCGAATTCTGGTAAGTACATTTTATCGAAAAAGCAGCGATCACATCCCAGGTACATATCACGCTTAAATATGTAATTACAGTTTCGTAGGACTTTTTGAGCTAGGCTGCTCACAGACACATAGATAATTCAGGCAGGATCCAGGGGACTTCAAAAGATATCTATTCTCCCTTTTTTCTCCTTTAGTATCTTTTTCTTAAAAATAATCATACAGGCTTATATTTAAAACCATTTAATTTTACATTAATATACCTATTTTAATCAAAATTTTTAGAAGTATTTTTGAACAATTGAAAAAACGTAAAAATCTATTCTATTAAGTGACTCTTCTGGTTAGTCGATTTTATCGAAAAAAAATTGCTATTTAATCTCAGCTCATAACTTTAAAAGAAAACCCCTTTAAAATTCGATATTGATATGTCAAAATATTTCCAATAGGATAATCTGATATTAAAGAACATTGATATAATGAGTTTAATTTAAATCTATAGAGCTCTTTATAATAAAATGGAATAAAGTAAAAAATCTATTTTATAAAGCA
Source organism: Halyomorpha halys (assembly GCF_000696795.3). Taxonomy (NCBI): domain Eukaryota; kingdom Metazoa; phylum Arthropoda; class Insecta; order Hemiptera; family Pentatomidae; genus Halyomorpha; species Halyomorpha halys. The sequence goes on along the minus strand of NW_027106021.1, from coordinate 64,518 downwards.
CTTTTGGTTAGTCAATTTTATAGAAAATGTTGCTATTAAATCTCAGCTCATAACTTTAAAAGAAAACCCCTTTAAAATTCGGTATTGATATGTCAAAATATTTCCAATA
>NW_027106021.1:61168-64344 GCF_000696795.3 Halyomorpha halys | reverse complement strand
TATTTTATAAAGCACTTGTGGTTAGACGATTTTATAGAAAATGTTGCTATTAAATCTCAGCTCATAACTTTAAAAGAAAACCCCTTTAAAATTCGATATTGATATGTCAAAATATTTCCAATAGGATAATCTGATATTAAACAACATTTAATTGTACATTGATATAATGAGTTAAATTTAAATCGATAGAGCTCTTTATAATAAAATGGAAAAAAGTAAAAAATCTATTTTATAAAGCACTTGTGGTTAGTCGATTTTATAGAAAATGTTGCTATTAAATCTCAGCTCATAACTTTAAAAGAAAACCCCTTTAAAATTCGGTATTGATATGTCAAAATATTTCCAATAGGATAATCTGATATTAAAGAACATTTAATTGTACATTGATATAATGAGTTTAATTTAAATCGATAGAGCTCTTTATAATAAAATGGAAAAAAGGGAAAAATCTATTTTATTGCACTTCTGGTTAGTCGAATTTATAGAAAATGTTGCTAATACATCCCAGGTATATACCCCGTTCAAATATCTTAATTCAGTTTTGTACAACTTTTCATTTATTTATAACTTCATTTCCTTATTTATTTATTTTTTTATGTGAATGTATATAGAACGAGAAATACTTCATTGATCTATGCTGCCTAAATACATCAGGTTACTATCTCACACAGCATACTTATCAATCCGTAATCGGACATATATAAATTACACATACATGGTATAATAAGATATAAAGAAAACAATTTTATTAAATTCAATATTTAATATTCCAAATACAAATGTTTCAATTCATTCGTTTTTTCCTCATTTCATTTCTGCTCCTCCAATTTCACCATTTCACAATTTTTTAATTCACCCGATTAACAAATTCGCTCTCCGGAATTCACCCTCCTAGATCCTCTTCAGTGACTCGCTAAACAAATTCACTATTTGATGGCAATGTGAGATCAGACCATCATTCATAGTCACAGCAGTAGATCAGTTTACCAAAAAACAAACAAATAGATACATTTTACGAGAATAAAACTAACACCTAGATTCAAAGAAAAATATAATAAAAATCCGGTTACAGGAAACACTTGAATGGATAAATAAGTTTAAAAAAAAAAACAAAAAAATAATAGTACTAATAAAATAAAATAATTTAATGAATAAATAAGTTAAAACACACATTAAAATAAACAAATAAAACAATGGATAATCTCCGAGCTAATTCCCATGCAGGTGATGGTGTATGATCCCCAGGGAGTCCAAAATAATATTTTCTGCTAAGATCGCAATATCCCCAATACTAACACCTAGGCCTTCTAAGAAGCTCCTAGTTCTATCTGGTATTGTTCCGCGAGATTAAATTAAACTTATTTATAAAATGAATTGAATATTTGTGAAGGATCACTGGAAAAGAAAAATCTCCTGAAATACCAGCGTGTAATAGAGAGGATAAAAGAGATACTCTTATGAAAAATCAAATAAAAAAGTGTAATGGAATATAGTTATTTAAAAATAACACGTTATTGTGTGTAATAAGACCAATCTGGACGTACAGAGTTGAGCTTTGGGGCTCCACTAAACTTTCGAATTCCTCTTGTATCCAATCCTTCATAAAATCCTCAATTCTCTTTACTTTGTCACAAATAAAATCATCCATAAAGACTTTAATGTTCCATATATAACCGAACCAGATATCATTCCTTCCATCATAAACTCCCTAACCACCCAAACCCACAAGTTTCTAACCTTGCATCCTCTTCCATTCCTGACAATCCTCTGAGGTGCCTAAAAAGAAGATGGCCACGAGACCTGCTGGAGTAAAAATGTCCTTTGAGTACTACCAATGGGTAGTTCTCTACAATAAATATATTTAAAAAAATTGTGATGTAAATATTGTATCTTTGTTAATTACTTTATGTTAGTGTGTATATTATATCTATTAAGACTTATTAGTGTGCTGTGTATTATAGTAGCACTATATATTTTGGCTGATTAAATAATAATCAGTAGTAATAATAATAATAATCATAATTAATAATACAAGGAGACAACCTTAAACCAATGATGTCATAATTCATATGATTGTCTTATGTAAACTACATAATTTCAATACAAAAACTATTCCACAAAAATTGTTTTTCATTTTCTATTAACCTCCTTAACAATATCAACTATACTACTAATGATGAATGTTATTGTTATATTATTGTATGAATGTTTATGAGGTTAATAGAAAAGGAAAAATAATTTTTGTGGAATAGTTTTTGTATTGAAATTATGTGGTTTATATATGACGTGGACAATTAGCCTGAAAAAAATACAATATTGTGAATAATGATATCAATGATTTAAGGTCGTCTCCTTGAAAATGATCTAAGGGCCGAAACGTTAGATGTTTTTTTAAATAAAAAATTTAGAGAAAAAGTAGATCATTGAAGTTTGTGTTAATAATAAAATATCGAATTTAAGTTAGGAGCCCATATGAATCGCGGGAACCAGATTAGTTCTTTGTTACGAAGCCACCAAGACAGCCGTCCGATCCTCAGACACATCAGAGACACTGAACCTTCCAACAAGATAACTGTCCGGTGCAATGACATTGCAGATGAGACTGCATCGCGCTTTGTCGGGAGATGGTCTTGCGGTTTCGCCTATCATCCTGTAATTCCGCAATGATTAGGAGTTATTCCCTTGTTATGAGATTATACGGTTTCGATCAGGCGAAGGGTTTTTAGAAACTCCATGAAAGTATTTGATGGTTGGAAGCGATAGTTGTCTCAACATGCTAATTATGATCGTACAAGAACCGGGAAGAAAAAAGGCAGTTATTACACCCCAATTTTTTATAACTTTAATGAAAACAAGGTATTATTACAAGTAAAAATTGATGAGTCTGCCAAGTATAGGTAGGGGGAATAAAAAATGGTAACTGTTTCAAAACCTTAAAAAAACATTAATTTTACATTCGGAGCTCTATATCTCAAAAACTACCAACGACACTAGAAAATCTAAGAGAACATTATTTAAAGAACAGGAAATTTGCCGAAATATTAGCACTACAAGAGCTATTTACGTCCAATAGTTTTCGAGATATAGCTTTTTAAAAAGCAAAATTTCTTAAAAATCTACTGAAAGATTAGTAGTTAGTTAATTTATTTTGAGAAATCTATATCTCAGAAACTATG
>NW_027106021.1:53406-60993 GCF_000696795.3 Halyomorpha halys | reverse complement strand
AATTAATTATGTTTATCTTTGTAGGAGTAGTAGTTTTTATGATATTTGACAAAATAAACTCACAAAATGTTAATTTCTAGTTGTTCATATAAAATGTTGGATTTTCGAAAAAATGTATCTCTAGATCCATAAGACGCTCATATGTCTGCCAACACTCAAAATAAAGGACTTTAACTTACTATAAAGTAGTTTATGACGCTTATCTTCGTAGGGGTAGTAGTTTTTATGATATTCACACTCAAGAACCGGGAAGAAAAAAGGCAGTTCTTATTTTTATTACCTTAAGGAAAAATATGTATAATTACTAGTCAAAATTATTGAATCTGCAAGGTAAAGGCAGGAGAAATAAAAATATTAATTTTTCATTCGGAGCTATATATCTTTAAAACTAACTACAACACTAGAAAATCTAAGAGAGTATCATTTAAAGTAGAGTAAATTTGCTAAAATATGAGGCCTAATAGAGCTCTTTACTTTCAATAGTTGCCGAGATATAGCTTTTTAAAAAGCAAAATTTCTTAAAAATCTACTGAAAGATTAGTAGTTAGTTAATTTATTTTGAGAAATTTATATCTCAGGAACTATGTGACGTATGTATATATGTATACATGTCTATTAGCACTCAAAATAAAGGAAATTTAACTTACTATAAAGTAGTTTACGACGCTTATCTTCGTAGGGATTGTAGTTTTTATGATATTCGCATATGAACATAAATTTGGCAAATGAAAATTTGTCCGAACAACTATAAATCAATTTATTTTAGCAAATTTCATGTAAACTTTACTCCTACGAAGATAAACATCATAAACTATATTATATCTCATTAAACTAGCTTTAATTTGAGTGCTAATAGACATCTATACATCAAATGGTTTTTGAGATATAGATTTTTCAAAATAAATTCACTAACTAATGATCTTTTAGTACGTTCTGTACATGCTTATGAAATAATTGCTTTTTAAAAGCTATATCTCGAGAACTATTGGACGTAAATAGTTCTATTAGGACTAATATTTCAGCTAATTTACTCTTCTTTTAGTTAGTGAATTTATTTTGAGAAATCTATATCTCAGAAACTATGTGACCTACAGATTTCAATTAGCACACTAATTAAAGCATGTTAAATATACTATAAAGTAGTTGATAGCGTTTTTCTTCGTTTGTATTCCTAAAAAACCAATTTGATTCATTATTCACACTCCGAGAAGCCATAAAATACTAATTTTTATAACAATAGAAAAAAAAAAATTCAATATTTGAAATTTTAGCCTTCATGGATGGTTAAGTGAAAGTTTTCCGATCCCGATTTCTCAGTTCATGTCATCAGATCCCATCCTGGATTCCAATAATATAATCCCAGATCACCAGTTCGGATTCCGAACATCCCACTCCACTATCCACCCATGTCATCTTGTTGTTGACGTTGTCTCGTCTTCTTTGGAGTGCGGAATGTACTGCGCGGAAGTCTTTTCCGATATAAAGCTTGTTTTTGATGGAGTCTGGCACCCGTGACTGCTTTACAAACTCCGTAAATTCCTACCTCCTACATACTTTCTTACTGATAGATTGTTCTAAGTAAACCACAATGGTTCCTATTCATCCCTCTATTCTCAATCCACTGGTGTTCCTCAAGGTAGTATCCTCGGTCCCATCCTCTACACCATCTATACAGCTGACATCTCAACAAATCCTAAGGCTATCCTCACCACGTATGCTGATGACACATGTGTGCTCGCAGTTAATAATAATCCTTTTATTGCATCCCAAATCTCCAGTCTCATTTCACAACCCTCGAAGAATAGTGCCGAAATTAGAGGAAAAAAATAAATCCCATCAAATCACCTTTACACTTCATCTTACTTAAACGCTGTAAAACAGATCCGGTACATTGGACTACATCTTAATAAACGACCAACTTGGAATCCCCAAACAAGACTGAAAAGACAGAAAACTGCACGTCGATTCCGACTATTACAGCACTTACTAGACAAACGGTCTAAACTTCCAATTTATTACAAAAGACTGATTTACATGACAATTATAAGACATATCTGGGCATAGTGTGTTGAGCTCCATTAAACCTTCGAATTCCTCACGTCTCCAATCCTACAATCCAAAATCCTCAATGCTCCTTTCTTTGTCACAAATAAAAAAATCATAAATACTCAAACCCATTAATTTCTAACCTTGCTTCCTCTTTAATTCCTGACAATCCTCCGAGGCGCCTGGAAAGAAGATGGCCTCGAGACCTTATATTGTAAACATGTTTTTCAAGTGCTGCCAATGGATAGTACATGTTTGTTTTATTATCAAAGTTACCTGTTGTATTTCATGTACAATTGTAAATGTCAATAAATAAATACAAAAAAAAATGTTATCAGATACTGGTCGTTCCAGGATGATCCCCGGTTTTTTATTCCCTTACGACAATTTTTCATTATTTTTTTTAACACTTTTTTAGTGATCTTGGTTTATTTATACAATGTATTATTAATTAAAATAAAAAAAAACCATTCTGTAATACTTTATATCGTTTTTGAAAACGAACAGTTGTGAAATTTAATAAATAAAAAAATATGAATTTTTTCTCATTTCTTTCTGAAGGAACTTTTAATATGGACAACAAGGCCTATCTTTGACATATTGACTTTTCCTTTCTTGCCTTTTCGAAATCAATCACATGAGAAATACATATCATCAATTATTTTCTTATACTTCTTTGGCTCACGAATAGTCACAAAGAGATCTAAAAGCATTTTAAATGGATACTTTGTTTTCCTTTATCCCACTTAATCACGGTTACAAGCATAGAAATCAAAATTTAAAAAACTTGTAGTAACAATTAAGAAATATATATATAAAACTCAGAATGCAATAATATGTAAACGAATAAACAAAAAATGCTTATTTGTAAAGTTTTTTTTTTAATATTTATTTATTTTTATTAACAACTGTACATTAAATACATTTAGTAAATCTGATCTCGGTTAAATTTGAGTGTTACAGGCGTGTAGAGAAACTACCCATTGGTAGCACTCTAATGACATTTTACATTAGCAGGTCTCGTGGCCTTCATCTTTTCAGGCGCCTCGGAGGGTTGTCAGGTATCGAAGAGGATGCAAGGTTAGAAACTAGGGGGTTTGAATGGTTAGGGAGTTTAAAATGGAAGGAGTGATATCTGGTTCACAAATAAAATCATACATAAAGACCTTACTTTATGTGTGATTTTATTTGTGACAAAGTAAGGAGCATTGAGGATTTTACGAAGGATTTTGGATTGTAAGGATTGAAGACTAGAGGAATTCGAAGGTTTAGTGGAGCCCCAAAGCTCAACTCCATATGTCCAGGCCTTGTTACAGTCACATAGATCAGTATTTTGTAATGTGTTGGAAGTTTGGACCCTTTGTCTAGTAAGTGCTGTATTAGTCGAAATCGACGTGCAGTTTCCTGTCTTTGCAGTCTTGTGTGAGGATTCTAGGTTAGTTTGTTCAAATGTAGTTTGTCAAGTAAAAAAATTTAATTTCAGTGTATCGAAATAATGTAGAGATTCACTTAATAAACCAATACAAATGTATATACAAGGTTCGAAGGATGACGTATCGTTCTTAGCCCTGAAGAAGCCTAGAAACTCTAGCCGAATCGTTGGCACAATAAAATAGGTTACACCAACTTACTTGTGTTTCTCTTTGACCACACCCCCAACCATCTCCTCCTCGTATTTTATCGAAATATCGATATTTTGTTTAAAATGACTAAAATCATATAGAGATATTAAAATAGGAATATCGATATTTTATTTTGATAATTACTTATTTATTTCGATATTTTCTATTGTTGTAATATTGATATAGAATATTAGCATGAATATTCCGATATTACTTTATCGAAATATCAATATCTTGTTGAAAATGACTAAAATATATATAGAGATATTAAAATAGGAATATCGATATTTTATTTTGATAATTACATATTTATCTCTTTTCTTAATTAAATTTTCTTAATATTTTTAATGGAATATCGATAATTTGATGAAAAAATATTGGAATATTGTTGCTTATCATCTATATCGGTATTATCAACAATGTTGAATATCGAAATGAATCATAAATTATCAAAATAAAATATCGAAATACCTTATTTTAGCTTTTCATTAAATGTTAGTTTTCTTTCATAAAATATCGATATTTCTATAAAATAAAATATTGAAATATCGTTTCATATCTTCGATATCGATATTAATAACAATGTAAAATAATTTATCAAAATAGAATATCGAAATACTATTTTTCATATATTTTTTTTAGTTGTGAATTACTCATATTTCTATTAAATAATACCTTACTGTCGTTAATAAATTTCCATATGGATATTATTAACAATGCCAAATATCGAAATAAAAATTAATATATTAAAACAAAATATCGATATTTCATTTTAAATTTGTCCAGTATTTTTAAACAAAATATCGATATTTCAATAAAATAATGTTAGAATATTGTTGCTAATTATCGATATCGATATTAATAACATTATAAAAGATCGAATGGGTGTTAAATTATTCCCACAATATATCGTTTCGTTGATAATATAATATCGGAATATTGTCGCTAATGTTAGAAATCAATAATTATAAAAATGTCAAATAGCGAAATGAATATGTAATTTTGAATATTAAATATCGAAATACTATTATTAGGCTTGAATATTTTCTTTAACAAAATATCGATATTTGGATTAAATAATACCGGAATATCTTTGCTATACATTTCCTGGAGTGTACATTATCAATATGTTTTTTTATATTCCGATATTATCGAAGCAAAGTATCGATATTCCGATATTATCGGTTAATAGATATCGATATCAAAATATCGGATATCGGAGACAAAATATGGTAAAGGATGATTCAGCTCGAAGAAGACGCACTAACAGGGAAATCTACTTGTTTATTGGTGAGCCTGATGTTGGAATAAGGCCATGTGACTGATGAGATCCCAAATAAACTACTCAATGAGCACCTACATGGAACACGCCCGAGAGGCCGCCCAAAGCTTCGGTGGTTGTTGGATGATTTTGAAGAGGACTCAAGAGGACTCCTTGGAGGAGTGAGGAATTGGAGAGCAGTTGCACTTAACCGATTAATCTGGTGGAAGCTGTTTGAGGAGGCCAGGACCCAGTAAATCGGTTTTCGTGCCGATTGAAGAAGAAGTGATTGGATCGAAACTTCACCGATAGAATGTGGGGAAAAAAATTAGTTAAATCGAACGGAAACAGTAACTGCCAAGTATGTGTCAGTCAAAGACCGATAAGATAAAAGAAGGTAGAAGAAATTAAATTAAATTTTAAAGAGTAAAATTACCTAATAACTGGTGAGGATAAAAAAAAAAACTATAAATCCGAAAGATCAGAAAATTGTAGAAATATATAGTTGGCCTAAATAAATGAGTGATGATGAAGAAGAATGGAAAGGTGACTGTAGAAAATAACAAAAGGCGAAATGAACGTAGAAAAAGGCGGAGGGTGGAAATTTTTTTTTAACGATGATGTAAACGTAATATAGAGATTTTTCAAAATGTTTCTGATTGAATGACATAAAATTATTTTCTGTTTTTCCTTTTTCTCATTGAGCACTCTCCGAACTAGTTTGGCTCAGATTTCTCCCTCCTTGCCTACGCATTACATGAGGATACACTGCCGCTAAAGAACACATCATGGTCAGCCGCGCTATCACCGGAGGGACTTTCTTCCAAGCCGCAGATGCATGTACTCCAACTGACTTTCTAAACCTGCGCAAGTATATCAGTCCCCAAAGCCCAACCGATGGAGCATTTGAATGAGCTGGCCTGAATTTAAGATCTGTTTTTGGAAATTGAAGGAACTTTATGCATTTACACGTTTGTTTTTATCATTTGAGGAGGATGTATAATACATTAATTGAACACTGAAATTTTTTTTAATAATAATTTATTTATTGTTATTTACAAATGTATACATATATACACATCAAGTAAATTTGCTGTAAGTTATATTATGGCATGATACAAACATGTGGAGAATCCATTGATAGAACTCCAAAAACATTTCTAAAGAAGAAGATCTCGAGGCCATCTTCTTTTCAGACGCCCAGGAGGATTGTTAGATAGTGAAGGATAAGCCAGGTTAGAATCGAGTTGGTTCGGGTGGTTGGGAAGTTTATCATGGAAGGATTGGTATCTGGTTCTGGCCAAATCGGCAACTTATGGGACATTGAGGTCCTGATGGATGATTTGATTTGTGACAAAGTAAGGAGCATAGAGGATTTTGGACTGTAAGTATTGGATTCTAGAGGAATTCGATGGTTTAGTGGAGCCCCATAGCTCAACTCCGTATGCCCAGATACACTGAAACGTAGATATCAATTAATATATAGATGAAGTGATAAGACTGTAACTATAGCAAAATAAATGGTAACAGCTAACTTCGCTGTATAATAGTTAATATTGGTCCGATTTAGTTGATTTTTTTATTGTTTTAGACAATATGATTATCTATGATATTGTCATATATACACTACATAAAATATGAGTAGTTTTTAAAGAATAACCCTCATTGTGCTTCAATATTAGTACTGCATTGAAACAATTTAGACTAACTGACCTATCAAAAGTGTGGTAAAAGATTTTTTAGGAGTAAAACGAAGTTTATATTCGTTTTTTTTTTTGTTTTTTTTCCCCCGATCCATCTAAAACAGAAAAAACAATTAATTAGTGAATGCTTTATAATGTGAAAAAGGAATAAATCGAATTGGGTATATATTACCTTTGGTATTTTAAGGTTACCTGTAGTGTTTATTTATTATTTGTGAAATGGCCATTCTAAATGGTCCTATAACCTCATGTTGATTCACATAGAAGATAGAGGAAATAAAAACATTAATTATTAAAGACAATAGATAATGGTAAAATAATAAGAAAACAGTCAGAAGTCGAAAAGAAGTATGGAGGAGTGGAAGGGGGTGCATGAGAAGATGGAGTTATAAGGTGATGTTGATAGGGTTTTTGGAACCTTTCCTACCCTACCCTGATAGTACTATATTCGTTTTAGCACCACGAGAAACCCTTAAATACGAATTTTCTAAAACATTAGATAATATCATTTTTTGGCCCAAAATTTTAGCCTTTGATTTATTTTGAAACATAAAAAAAAAATAGAATTAACGTCAACACGACTCAACCAAACAGCCGTGGTTTTGGACTCAATAAAATCCACCAAAGGGCACAAACTTGATCTAATTAAAAAAATTAGAACCGGAGATATAAAATAAAACGTTAGATAAGATTTTCTTTATTTGAAACTAACTGTTCGCCCTTAGGAGACAAATATCTAAATTTTACTAATGTGGGTAAAAGAGAAAACATTCAACATTCCAACAGTTTTATTACCGTATAAATCGGATAAAATGCAAAAGAGTTATGAAAGATTATATGAACAATGGTCACTGGAATAGGACTCCATCTTGACAAGAGACTTACTTGGAATCCACACACAAGACTGAAACGACAAGAAACTGCTCGTAGATTCCGATTGCTACAACACTTACTT
>NW_027106021.1:50016-51626 GCF_000696795.3 Halyomorpha halys | reverse complement strand
TCGTTTCTAATATTTGATATCAATATTAATAACAATGTAAAATATCGAAAGGAACATGAAATTATAAAATTAAAATATCGATATACGTTTTTTTAGCTTTTTATAAAATTTTCTTAATCTTATTATACCAAATATCGACAATTCTATAAAGAATATATCGAAATATCGAATATTGTATCAATTAGAATATTGTTGGTAATTATCGATATCTATAATACAATATCGAAATACTTTTACTAACGTTAGAAATAAATAATTATAAAAATGTCAAATATCGTAATGAATATGATGAATAATCAATATTAAATATCGAAATACTATTTATTACTAAAGAATATTTCTTCCTGAATATATGATTATAGATATATTACATTGGAGTGTATATTATCAATATTTCTTTTATCTTTTTATCTATATATACTTTTAAGGTGTGACCTTCCTTTTTTTTTTTTTTAGAAACCGATATTTCAATATTATCGAAGGAGAATATTGATATTCCGATATTATCGGTTACTCGATATCGATATCAAAATATCGGATATCGGAGACAAAATATCGATATTTCGATAATATCGATATCTATATCCAATCCCTACTTTATAGCTCATTAAACTATCTTTAATTTGAGCGCTAATAGACAACTGTACCTAATCGTTCGTTAGTAATTTTCCTTTATTATTATCTCAAAAACTATTCCATGTACAGATAACTCAAATTAAGGCTACTTTAATGGACTATAAAGCAGTTTATGAATTTATTTTCGTAGAAATAGTAGTTTTCATTTCATTTGCCAAAATAAATTAACAATATGGTGTTTTCAAGTGTTCAAGGGAACAAATGTTCTCAGGAACTATTGGATGTAGAGATGTCTGTCAGCAACCAAATTAATGTACTATAAAGTAGTTTATAACGTTTATCTTTGTTAGGAGTAGTAATTTTTATGATATTTGCATATCAAACTTAGTCCGAACTACTAGAAATCAATTTATTTTGGCAAATATCATGAAAACTACCACTCCTCATAATCGACTGTATAGTACATTGTACTTGCTTTCATTTTAGTGTTAGTAGACATGGACGTACACAATGGGGGCAGGGGAAGCCAGCTGTCCCCTCCCCCCTAGAAGTGGAAATATATTACTAATTTAATAAAAATTAAATTTTTCCCAGCAAATAATTATAGTAAATTATAAAGCATTGTTTTTTTTTTATTCACACAAAGGCCCTGAAGACCACGCGCACATCTTCTTCTTCATCTGCTTCCTCATGAGCTCTGCTTGTCTATGTTTCTCTCCTCTGACCATGCAAGACTCTTTCTGGAGGGCTTCTTTCCCACAAGAACCTAAACTCCCTTAAGCGTCCCTCTGTACTCATCTCAGTCTAAACAATCCCGGTTCCTCAGCCCCTTGGTTTCATATCATTCCTAACTTCCTTGAAATATCCTGTTTAATTTTTTTGACACTGGATTCGTTAAAATATTCTATGGTTTAGTCTTTCAGATTTCATCCCCATAATGTGTCCATAGAACCTCACTCTTCCCACCTTAACGTCTCTAGGTCTGTTGTTTCCTTAGGGGTATTCATGATCTTTGGTTTAACATGTTAAAGCGT
>NW_027106021.1:47016-48681 GCF_000696795.3 Halyomorpha halys | reverse complement strand
TATAGTTATAATATTTAACATGGTAAAACATTTAACATTTAACACAACATCATGAATACCCCTCTTATAGATTTCTTGATTCGACCTCAACCTGTATCCTCCAGGTGTTCTCTTAGGTCCGTAGATCCTTCTGACAATTCTTCTTTCTATTTTCAGAAGCCCCTCTAGGCTGGAAAGACTCCTTATATATGAAATAATATAGCACTGTTATTATTACATATAATTTTCTAAAAATTTTGATTTCATTCTTCTGTTCCATGCTGAAATGTCACAGCCTAACGGCCATGGCTTTCTACTCCTCCGTTTTAATTTTGTGCAAGCCCTTGCCTTATAGTATATTAAACTAGCTTTAATTAGGTTGCTAATCAGTAGTTTTCATTAAAGTAATAAAAAATTAGGGTAAAATTACTGACTTCCTCCTCTTGGGCTCTTAGAATAAAGGCGGAAGGAATGCGTTAAGCCTCATCATGTAGGTTTTGAGTTTGAACGGCTTTCGACGAACAGATGCTTACAGATTTGTTCGTAACGGGATCAAATCTTAGTTTTTGCCAAATCTTTTTATTTGTTTATATATTTTCTTTATGATAAAAATAGTTCAAATCAAAGGTAATAGCCAACAAAAGTTCGACGTCCGTCTTCTTTACCTATACAAATGTGTAGATACCTATGTCAGTTATCCAAGTGTTTGAGGAAGGTTTTGGACTTGTGACAAGTGGGAAACGAACGGAACTGTCTGCAGATACCGTCGCGTAGTCCTGAGACATGGTCAATAGGAAAGTCTGCAATGGTCCCTCTTAATGGCGTCATACTTCCCAAGGGAATGGGCCATTGCAGTCATGCCAATGCGTTTGTCTATGGAGATCCAAATACCATGCATGTTAATTTTATTTTATTATTAAAATCAAAAACATTAATAAAACAATAGATTTTTTCAGTAACTGAACCGGTTCTAAGTAAAAGTATCGCTTTTTAGAATTTTGACTGATTTATACGTTGTGTGATGCCTGGAACCGAAAAAGAACTCTGTTTCCTTCCATCACACACAGATTCTTCACAAAGGCATAAAATGTAATACCAAGTTTTTGAACTAAATCAAGAAAATCTTTCGTAGCAGCGAGGATTCTCAATCAATCAATTTCAAATTTTTATTTTACCAAATATTTTTTTATTCACTACTAATGATCCTACTATACCACATCTATCGGTCGGTGCCAAATAACACATAAAAATGATAAACATAACTTATCAATTACAATTTTGTTTATTATGACGTTATAGAGACTACTACGATTTATAAACTAGATCAGTACAATATGAATAATTCTCTAGCGATAAAACTAATAATTAGATAGATAGATAGATATAGATAGATAGATAGACAGTTTATTGGCAAATATATAGATCTTTTGGCCACGGAGTTTGGCCCATTTGGTGTTGGTAGTAGTTGTTAGTGTCGAATGGGAATGAAAGCATAGATATAAATACGTTTACATAGGTAAATTCCTATTCCTTACTGTAACATCTTTATATAATTTAATAATACTACGAATTAAATTTGTATTCTTCTCTCAGACACGTCTCATCTCAGAGTCCATTTACATTAATTTGACAGAGAATTCCGTCAATCATAAAGTTGATAAAGACTGCATCTCCCTTACATATCGA
>NW_027106021.1:45182-46401 GCF_000696795.3 Halyomorpha halys | reverse complement strand
GACGAAGCCCTGCAACGTGGGGCGAAACGTTGGCTCAATAAAATAGTATAATTCTACTATTTGAGTTTTTTTTTTTTTTACCGCACCCGGACCATGTTCCATTCATAAATTTGTATTCCTAATGAATATTTAAATAGTCATTCCTAATACTACATGAATAATTAGTGACCTATGAAAGTGTGGTAAAAGTTTTTTTTTTTTGGAGCGGAACGAAGTTGATATTAGTTTTTAGCACATCAAGAAACACTTAAATACGAATTTTTGAAAAAAAAAAACGGGAAATAAACTTTTTTGGCTCAAATTATCCTCTTAACAGTAGGGGTATTCATGATCATTACTTTAACATGTTAAAGCGTGTTAAATAGAGAAATATTTCCTTATTTTACCAATTTAAAACGATATAACAGAGTCTGTTATTAGGTCTGTTAAATAGAGAATGACGTCACGCAACAGACCAGCTGAGCTCGTCATAACTTTGTTTCTTGTCGTAGTAACAAGCAATGTAGTATTGTATATTTTAGGGGTATTCAAGATGGTTGTTAAATTTAAAATGTTTTACCATGTTAAATGTTATAAGTATAGGATTGTGAGGAGCCCTATTTAAAGTCATGTTAAATAGTAAATGCATAAGAGCACCATGCGGATTTTCTGAGCAACTTGTTTCATAACATTTTCTTCCTAAACTTCATGTTATTGTATACTTCTAAGTTTTGATTAAAGTAATTTATTACAACATGACTAAAATAAGTGAAAAGTCTGGCTACTGAGTCCCTTGTTGATCTTCTAACTGGTGAGGAAGAGAATCAAGATGAGATAATTGACAACTATCATAACATTATTATTATTATTATTGTCATATATTGCTTTGTTAGCTTTAAAAACATCTAAAACAATACTCGACTTGTCACTAACTACGGACAAGTAATATGTATAATACTACATTATTTTTTACATTGCTTGTACCTAAAACTGGTCTCGTGGCCATCTTCTTTTCAGGCGCCTCGGGCAGTATAAAATTAAATCTAAAGTTTGCTAGTGTAGATTAAAAGATCAGATATATAGTTTTCCAACGGTTTTATTGAAGTTGGAATAGAACAAACTTTAGGGGATTTATGAACGATTATATAGACAATGGTTAGCAAAAACAACAGACTGACCTATGATAGTGTGGTAAAAGATTTTTCGTTTATTAGCACCTCAAGAAACCCTTAAATAATTA
>NW_027106021.1:38701-40107 GCF_000696795.3 Halyomorpha halys | reverse complement strand
TGAGGAAGAGAATCAAGATGAGCTAATTGACAACTGCCATTACACTATTATTAATGTCATCCATTGCTTTATTAGTTATAAAAACATTTAATACAACACAAACTACGAGCAAGTAATATATATAATACTACATTGCTTGTTACTACGACAAGAAACAAAATGGTGACGAGCTCAGCTGGTCTGTTGCGTGACGTCATTCTGCATTTAACAGACCTAGTAACATACTCTCAATCTTGTTATATGTTATATTATTTTAACATGGTAAAAGAAGAAAATATTTCTACATTTAACACGCTTTAACATGTTAAACTAAAGATCATGAATACCCCTACTGTTAAACGGATTCTTTAAGCCAAAAAGTTTATTTCCCTTTTTTTTTTCAGAAATTCGTATTTAAGCATTTCTTGATTTGGTAAAAACTAATATCAACTATGTTCCACTCCAAAAACATCTTTTACCATACATTCATACGTTCATAAACAGTTTCGGTTTTTTTGGCGAAATATTTTGGTAAATAACCAAAAATTCTTGTAGCCCGCCTATTTACCGACCAAAATATTTCGAAAAAAAAAATTTCCCAAAATTTTACAACTATAAACAACAATTCTGTTTAGAATTCTGGTAGTCCCCCTGAGAGTTTCTAGAATTATCCATATTCAAGAAATCCCTAAAGTTGATAGTATAAAATATGTAGGGTGTCAAAGTTGTAGAAGAGACTTGAAGTATATTTTTTGATGAAATATTTTGGTAGATAACCAACAATTCTGTTCAGAGATCTTTGACCAACAATTTTTTGTCGGTTATTGGGAATTCTGTTAGCCCCCCCCCCCCCAAGAGTTCTAACAATTATCCTTCATAAGCAAAGTGGTTAAGTTGCACAAAAGCCGCGCGTATTTTTATATGTTATTTCTCGTGTATTAAATAGTAGAATTTTTTTATTAAAATTGTTGAGAGCCTTAGAATTCTTAGAGGAATGCCAGAACTCTAAGAATTTATATTTTCATTATCCCTCAGTATGAAAATTTTCGATTAAAAATTGTTTGTCATTTTTTTGGAGTTCTTTGAGACGCCCTACGATTTCTAACAAGTATTCTTCATAACGAAATTGGTAAAGTTGATAAAAAAAGAGTCAATGATGTAAAAAAGCAGCGCTTATTTATAAATATTCGTTTCTTCTACAACAAAAAAAATAAAATAAATAAATGTTGAAGCAACATTGAATTAAAAATGTTATAATTTTATTAGTTTAGTTAATTTGTAAAATCGATTTATTTTAACTATAAGATATTTGTTTACTAAAATAAAACATGAGATTGTAAACAAAAGCGGTGCGATATTTTGACGGGAAAGGAGAGACAATCCCTGATTGTTAGTAATGACGGCATTGTTTTGCAATTTTAGTTTTC
>NW_027106021.1:35853-36876 GCF_000696795.3 Halyomorpha halys | reverse complement strand
TCTGTACGTCAAATGGTTTTTGAGATATACATTTTTCAAAATAAATTCACTAACAACTAATCTTTCAGTAGATTTTTAAGAAATTTTGCTTTTTAAAAAGCTATATCTCGAGAAATATTGTACGTAGATAGCTCTGTTAGGGCTAATATTTCAGTAAATTTACTCTTCTTTAAATAATGTTCTCTTAGACTTTCCATTGTTGTTTGTAGTTTTTAAGATATAGAGCTCGGAATGAAAAATCAATGTTTTTTTAAGGTTAGAAACAGCCGCCATTTTTTAATCCCCCTACCTATACTTGGCAGACTCATCAATTTTGACTAGTAATTATACATAGTTTTCATTGAAGTAATCAAAAATTGCGGTGAGATAACTTCCTTTTTTTCTTCCCGGCTCTTGTACTAACAATTAATAAATGCAGTGAGACAGGATGACTTGAATTACAACTTGGTAAAAGCTGATGATTAAAAACAACTGTCATTATAGATAAATAATAAATAAGAAATATAAGTTTATCAAGTTATACAGGATGTTTCAGAGTTAAGTGGAAGGATAAAAAAACAAGAAACAAATTCCATATGATTTTTTTTATTTAAATATTTCCCGGTTTAAATTGTTAGAGGACATTACCCAAATCAATTATAATTTGCTGGTAGGCTGGTACGAATGGAGTGTATTTGAAATAAATTAAGTATGGTGAAAATTGAAAATAAAACCTCTATTCTAGAAAGGTTTTTATATACATATAACTGATTGTATGTGATTAAGCCAAAATGTATTTACAATATGGGTTAGTTGTTAGTTAAATTAATTTTGAGTATTAATTTAAATGGGGTTACCTGGAATAATGAAAGGCATTGTAGTTTATTTCATTTTAATACAGCATTGGAAGTAGGTGCAGGCAGTCCGTTGGCTGCCCAGCGGTCGTCATAGGCAAGACCAAGGACTTTGACGTCTTCAGTTGAATTCGTATGGTAGATATTTTATTTATATTTATTTTCATTTTTGTCTACACTTTAATAATAG